>NC_092873.1:9209073-9509073 GCF_028372415.1 Notamacropus eugenii
GACCCGAAGCCCAAACCCTAAACCTCGATTCTACCAACACAAACCCTGACCATAATCCTAACCGTACTCCTATCCTTACCTCTATATGCACTCTAACCCTAACCCTAACCCAAACCCTAACACTAAAAATGCGCTTGATTCTAACCCTAACCGTAACCCTAACACTAACCCTCAATTCTACGAAACCTAACCCTCAACCTAACTCTAACCCTAAAACTATCCTTAAAAGCTCTCGATTATAATCCTGACCCTAATAACTCTAACCCTAAGCCTAAGCCTAAATGCAGTGGATTCTAACCATAACTCTAACCCTCATGTGCTTGATTCTAAGCCTAACACTAAATCGTCAATCTCAACACTAACCCTAACCCTAAATGCACTCGATTCTAACCCAAAAGGCAATCCTGTCCTTAAGCATAACCCTAAACTTCGATTCTAAAAACACAAACACTAACCCTAATCTTAACCCTAAATGCACTGTATTCTCACCCTAACTATAACCCGATTGTGCTCGATTCTAACCCTAACACTAAATCGTCAATTTCCCACACTATCCCTAAGCCTAAATGCACTGCATTCTAACCCAAAAGCTATTCCTGACCCTAAGCCTAACCCTAAACCTCGATTCTACCAACACAAACCTTAACCCTAATCCTGACTCTACTCATACCCCTACCCCTAAATGCACTCTAAGCCATACCCTGACGAAAACCCACACACTAAAATGCGCCTGACTCTAACCCTAAGCCTAAGCCTAAGACTAACCTTAAGCCTAACCCTCGATTCTACGAAAGCGAACGCCAAACCTAACTCTAACCCTAGCACTATCCTTAAATGCTCTCGATTTTAACCCTGACCCTAACCCTAACCCTAACCCTAAATGCACTGAATTCTAACCATAACTCTAACCCTAAATGTGCTCGATTAAAAACCCTAACACTAAATCGTCAATTTGAACACTAACCCAAAGCCTAATTACACGCGATTCTGATCCAAAATGCAATCCTGACCCTAAGCCTAACCAAAAACTTCGATTCTACCAACACAAACCTTAACCCTAATCCTAACCTCTACTCTTACCCCTACCCCTAAATGCACTCTAAGGCATACGCTGACGAAAACCACAACACTAAAAATGCGCCTGATTCTAACCCTAATACTCAGCCTAAGCCTAACCTTAAGCCTAACCCTCGATTCTACGAAAGCGAACGCTAAACCTAACTCTAACTCTACCACTATCCTTAAAAGCTCTCGATTCTAACCCTGACCCTAAACCTGACCCTAACCCTAAGCCTAAGCCTAACCCTAACCCTAAATGCACTGAATTCTAATCATAACTCTCCCTAAATGTGCTTGATTCTAACGCTAAAACTATATCATCAATTTCAACACTAACCTTAAGCCTAAATGCTCTGAATTATGACACAAAATGCTCTCCTGACCCTAAGCCTAACCCAAAACCTCGATTCAACCAATACAAACCCTAACCCTAATCCTAACCCAACTCCTCCCCTACCCCTAAATGCACTCAAACCCTAACCCTATCCCCAACCCTAACACTAAAAATGCACTTGATTCTAACCCTAATCACTACCCTAACTCTAACCCGAACACTGACCCTCGATTCTATGAAAGCTAACCCTATACCTAACTCTCACCCTAACACTATCCTTAAATGCACTCGATTCTAACACTCACCCTGAACATAACCCTAACCCCTAACCCCAATCCTAATCGTAAATGCACTGGATTCTAACCATAACTCTAACACTAATGTGCTCAAATATAACCCTAACACTCAATCGTCAATCTCAACACTAAGCCTAACGGTAAATGCACTCGACTCTAACCCGAAACGCAATCCTGACCCTAAGCCCAACCCTAAACCTCGATTCTGCCAACACAAACCCTAACCCTAATCCTAACCCACTCCTCCCCGTACCCCTAAATGCACTCAAACCCCAACCCTATCCCCAACCCTAACAGTAAAAATGGGCTTGATTCTAACCCTAATCCTAACCCTAACCCTAACCCTAACACTATCCTTAAATGCACTCGATTCTAACCCTCACCCTAAACATAACCCTAACCCTAAACCTAATCCTAACCCTAAATGCACTGGATTCAAACCTTAACACTAATCCTAATGTGCTTGATTCTATCACTAACTCTAAATCGTCAATCTCAACACTAACCCTAACCATAAATGCACTCGATTCTAACCCAAAAGGCAATCCTGTCCCTAACCCTAACCCTAACCCTCGAATCTTCGAAAGCTAACCTACATAACTCTACCCCTAACACTATCCTTAAATGCATTCGATTCTAACCCTCACCCTGAACATAACCCTAACCCTAACCCTAATCCTAACTCTAAATGCTCTGTATTCTAACCATAACTCTAACCCTAATGTGCTCGATTATAACCCTAACACTCATTCGTCAATCTCAACACTAAGCCTAATCCTAAATGCACTCGACTCTAACCCAAAAGGCAATCCTGACCCGAAGCCTAACCCTAAACCTCGATTCTACCAACACAAACCCTAACCCTCATCCTAACCCTACTCCTATCCCTACCTCTATATGCACTCTAACCCTAACCCTAACCCAAAACCTAACACTAAAAATGCGCTTGATTCTAACCCTAACCCTAACCCTAACACTAACCCTCAATTCTACGAAACCTAACCCTAAACCTAACTCTAACCCTGAAACTATCCTTAAATGCTCTCGATTCTAACCATCACCCTGAACATAACCCTAACCCTAACCCTAATCCTAACTCTAAATGCTCTGTATTCTAACCATAACTCTAACCCTAATGTGCTCGATTATAACCCTAACACTCATTCGTCGATCTCAACACTAAGCCTAATCCTAAATGCACTCGACTCTAACCCAAAAGGCAATCCTGACCCCGAAGCCTAACCCTAAACCTCGATTCTACCAATACAAACCCTAACCCTCATCCTAACCCTACTCCTATCCCTACCGCTATATGCACTCTAACCCGAACCCTAACCCAACCCCTAACACTAAAAATGCGCTTGATTCTAACCCTAACCCTAACCCTAACACTAACCCTCAATTCTACGAAACCTAACCCTCAACCTAACTCTAACCCTAAAACTATCCTTAAATGCTCTCGATTCTAATCCTGACCCTAATAACCCTAACCCTAAGCCTAAGCATAAAAGCAGTGGATTCTGACCATAACTCTAACCCTCATGTGCTTGATTCTAAGCCTAACACTAAATCGTCAATCTCAACAGTAACCCTAACCCTTAATGCACTCGATTCTAACCCAAAAAGGCAATCCTGTCCCTAAGCATAACCCTAAACTTCGATTCTAAAAACACAAACCCTCACCCTAATCCTAACCTTAAATGCCCTGTATTCTCACCCTAACTATAACCCGATTGTGCTCGATTCTAACCCTAACACTAAATGGTCAATTTCCACACTATCCCTAAGCCTAAATGCACTGAATTCTAACCCAAAAGCTATTCCTGACCCTAAGCCTAACCTTAAACCTCGATTCTACCAACACAAACCTTAACCCTAATCCTAACTCTACTCATACCCCTACCCCTAAATGCACTCTAAGCCATACCCTGACGAAACCCACAACACTAAAAATGCGACTGACTCTAACCCTAAGCCTAAGCCTAAGACTAACCTTAAGCCTAACCCTCGATTCTACGAAAGCGAACGCTAAACCTAACTCTAACCCTACCACTATCCTTAAATGCTCTCGATTTTAACCCTGACCCTAACCCTAACCCTAACCCTCAATGCACTGAATTCTAACCATAACTCTAACCCTAAATGTGCTCGATTAAAACCCTAACACTAAATCGTCAATTTGAACACTAACCCAAAGCCTAAATACACGCGATTCTGATCCAAAATGCAATCCTGACCCTAAGCCTAACCAAAAACCTCGATTCTACCAACACAAACCTTAACCCTAATCCTAACTCTACTCTTACCCCTACCCCTAAATGCACTCTAAGTCATACCCTGACGAAAACCACAACACTAAAAATGCGCCTGATTCTAACCCTAACCCTCAGCCTAAGCCTAACCTTAAGCCTAACCCTCGATTCTACGAAAGCGAACCCTAAACCTAACTCTAACTCTACAACTATCCTTAAAAGCTCTCGATTCTAACCCTGACCCTAAACCTGACCCTAACCCTAAGCCTAAGCCTAACCCTAACCCTAAATGCACTGAATTCTAATCATAACTCTCCCTAAATGTGCTTGATTCTAACGCTAAAACTATATCATCAATTTCAACACTAACCTTAAGCCTAAATGCTCTGAATTATGACACAAAATGCTCTCCTGACCCTAAGCCTAACCCAAAACCTCGATTCAACCAACACAAACCCTAACCCTAATCCTAACCCAACTCCTCCCCTACCCCTAAATGCACTCAAACCCTAACACTAACCCTAACCCTAACACTAAAAATGCACTTGATTGTAACCCTTATCCTTACCCTAACTCTAACCCGAACACTGACCCTCGATTCTATGAAAGCTAACCCTATACCTAACTCTCACCCTAACACTATCCTTAAATGCACTCGATTCTAAACCTCACCCTGAACATAACCCTAAACCTAACCCCAATCCTAATCGTAAATGCACTGGATTCTAACCATAACTCTAACACTAATGTGCTCAAATATAACCCTAACACTCAATCGTCAATCTCAACACTAAGCCTAACGCTAAATACGCTAAATGCACTCGACTCTAACCCGAAAGGCAATCCTGACCCTAAGCCCAACCCTAAACCTCGATTCTGCCAACACAAACCCTAACCCTAATCCTAACCCACTCCTCCCGTACCCCTAAATGCACTCAAACCCCAACCTTATCCCCAACCCTAACAGTAAAAATGGGCTTGATTCTAACCCTAATCCTAACCCTAACCCTAACCCTAACACTATCCTTAAATGCACTCGATTCTAACCCTCACCCTAAACATAACCCTAACCCTAAACCTAATCCTAACCCTAAATGCACTGGATTCAAACCTTAACTCTAATGCTAATGTGCTTGATTCTAACACTAACTCTAAATCGTCAATCTCAACACTAACCCTAACCGTAAATGCACTCGATTCTAACCCAAAAGGCAATCCTGTCCCTAACCCTAACCCTAACCCTCCAATCTTCGAAAGCTAACCTTCTACATAACTCTACCCCTAACACTGTCCTTAAATGCATTCGATTCTAACCCTCACCCTGAACATAACCCTAACCCTAACCCTAATCCTAACTCTAAATGCTCTGTATTCTAACCATAACTCTAACCCTAATGTGCTCGATTATAACCCTAACACTCATTCGTCAATCTCAACACTAAGCCTAATCCTAAATGCACTCGACTCTAACCCAAAAGGCAATCCTGACCCGAAGCCTAACCCTAAACCTCGATTCTACCAACACAAACCCTAACCCTCATCCTAACCCTACTCCTATCCCTACCGCTATATGCACTCTAACCCTAACCCTAACCCAACCCCTAACACTAAAAATGCGCTTGATTCTAACCCTAACCCTAACCCTAACACTAACCCTCAATTCTACGAAACCTAACCCTCAACCTAACTCTAACCCTAAAACTATCCTTAAATGCTCTCGATTCTAATCCTGACCCTAATAACCCTAACCCTAAGCCTAAGCCTAAAAGCAGTGGATTCTGACCATAACTCTAACCCTCATGTGCTTGATTCTAAGCCTAACACTAAATCGTCAATCTCAACAGTAACCCTAACCCTTAATGCACTAGATTCTAACCCAAAAGGCAATCCTGTCCCTAAGCATAACCCTAAACTTCGATTCTAAAAACACAAACCCTAACCCTAATCCTAACCCTAAATACACTGTATTCTCACCCTAACTATAACCCGATTGTGCTCGATTCTAACCCTAACACTAAATCGTCAATTTCAACACTATCCCTAAGCCTAAATGCACTGCATTCTAACCGAAAAGCTATTCCTGACCCTAAGCCTAACCCTAAACCTCGATTCTACCAACACAAACCTTAACCCTAATCCTAACTCTACTCATACCCCTACCCCTAAATGCACTCTAAGCCATACCCTGACGAAAACCACAACACTAAAAATGCGCCTGACTCTAACCCTAAGCCTAAGCCTAAGACTAACCTTAAGCCTAACCCTCAATTCTACGAAAGCGAACGCTAAACCTAACTCTAACTCTAGCACTATCCTTAAATGCTCTCGATTTTAACCCTGACCCTAACCCTAACCCTAACCCTAAATGCACTGAATTCTAACCATAACTCTAACCCTAAATGTGCTCGATTAAAACCCTAACACTAAATCGTCAATTTGAACACTAACCCAAAGCCTAAATACACGCGATTCTGATCCAAAATGCAATCCTGACCCTAAGCCTAACCAAAAACCTCGATTCTACCAACACAAACCTTAACCCTAATCCTAACTCTACTCTTACCCCTACCCCTAAATGCACTCTAAGGCATACCCTGACGAAAACCACAACACTGAAAATGCGCCTGATTCTAACCCTAACCCTCAGCCTAAGCCTAACCTTAAGCCTAACCCTCGATTCTACGAAAGCGAACGCTAAACCTAACTCTAACTCTACCACTATCCTTAAAAGCTCTCGATTCTAACCCTGACCCTAAACCTAACGCTAACCCTAAGCCTAAGCAAAACCCTAACCCTAAATGCACTGAATTCTAATCATAACTCTCCCTAAATGTGCTTGATTCTAACGCTAAAACTATATCATCAATTTCAACACTAACCTTAAGCCTAAATGCTCTGAATTATGACCCAAAATGCTCTCCTGACCCTAAGCGTAACCCAAAACCTCGATTCAACCAATACAAACCCTAACCCTAATCCTAACCCAACTCCTCCCCTACCCCTAAATGCACTCAAACCCTAACCCTAACCCCAACCCTAACACTAAAAATGCACTTGATTCTAACCCTAATCACTACCCTAACTCTAACCCGAACACTGACCCTCGATTCTATGAAAGCTAACCCTATACCTAACTCTCACCCTAACACTATCATTAAATGCACTCGATTCTAACCCTCACCCTGAACATAACCGTAACCCTAACCCCAATCCTAATCGTAAATGCACTGGATTCTAACCATAACTCTAACACTAATGTACTCAAATATAACCCTAACACTCAATCGTCAATCTCAACACTAAGCCTAACGCTAAATGCACTCGACTCTAACCCGAAAGGCAATCCTGACCCTAAGCCCAACCCTAAACCTCGATTCTGCCAACACAAACCCTAACCCTAATCCTAACCCACTCCTCCCGTACCCCTAAATGCACTCAAACCCCAACCCTATCCCGAACCCTAACAGTAAAAATGGGCTTGATTCTAACCCTAATCCTAACCCTAACCCTAACCCTAACACTATCCTTAAATGCACTCGATTCTAACCCTCACCCTAAACATAACCCTAACCCTAAACCTAATCCTAACCCTAAATGCACTGGATTCAAACCTTAACTCTAATCCTAATGTGCTTGATTCTAACACTAACTCTAAATCGTCAATTTCAACACTAACCCTAACCGTAAATGCACTCGATTCTAAACCAAAAGGCAATCCTGTCCCTAACCCTAACCCTAACCCTCGAATCTTCGAAAGCTAACCTTCTACATAACTCTACCCCTAACACTATCCTTAAATGCATTCGATTCTAACCCTCACCCTGAACATAACCCTAACCCTAACCCTAATCCTAACTCTAAATGCTCTGTATTCTAACCATAACTCTAACCCTAATGTGCTCGATTATAACCCTAACACTCATTCGTCAATCTCAACACTAAGCCTAATCCTAAATGCACTCGACTCTAACCCAAAAGGCAATCCTGACCCGAAGCCTAACCCTAAACCTCGATTCTACCAACACAAACCCTAACCCTCATCCTAACCCTACTCCTATCCCTACCTCTATATGCACTCTAACCCTAACCCTAACCCAACCCCTAACACTAAAAATGCGCTTGATTCTAACTCTAACCATAACCCTAACACTAACCCTCAATTCTACGAAACCTAACCCTCAACCTAACTCTAACCCTGAAACTATCCTTAAATGCTCTCGATTCTAATCCTGACCCTAATAACCCTAACCCTAAGCCTGAGCCTAAAAGCAGTGGATTCTGACCATAACTCTAACCCTCATGTGCTTGATTCTAAGCCTAACACTAAATCGTCAATCTCAACACTAACCCCAACCCTAAATGCACTCGATTCTAACCCAAAAGGCAATCCTGACCCTAACCCTAACCCTGACCCTCGAATCTACGAAAGCTAACCTTCTATATAACTCTACACCTAACACTATCCTTAAATGCACTCGTTCTAACCCTTACCCTGAACATAACCCTAACCCTAACCCTAATCCTAACTCTAAGTGCTCTGCATTCTAACAATAACTCTAACACTATTGTGCTCGATTATAACCCTAACACTCAATCGTCAATCTCAACACTAAGCCTAACCGTAAATGCACTCGACTCTAACCCAAAAGGCAATCATGACCCGAAGCCAAACCCTAAACCTCGATTCTACCAACACAAACCCTGACCATAATCCTAACCGTACTCCTATCCTTACCTCTATATGCACTCTAACCCTAACCCTAACCCAAACCCTAACTCTAAAAATGCGCTTGATTCTAACCCTAACCGTAACCCTAACACTAACCCTCAATTCTACGAAACCTAACCCTCAACCTAACTCTAACCCTAAAACTATCCTTAAAAGCTCTCGATTATAATCCTGACCCTAATAACTCTAACCCTAAGCCTAAGCCTAAATGCAGTGGATTCTAACCATAACTCTAACCCTCATGTGCTTGATTCTAAGCCTAACACTAAGTCGTCAATCTCAACACTAACCCTAACCTAAATGCACTCGATTCTAACCCAAAAGGCAATCCTGTCCTTAAGCATAACCCTAAACTTCGATTCTAAAAACACAAACACTAACCCTAATCTTAACCCTAAATGCACTGTATTCTCACCCTAACTATAACCCGATTGTGCTCGATTCTAACCCTAACACTAAATCGTCAATTTCCACACTATCCCTAAGCCTAAATGCACTGCATTCTAACCGAAAAGCTATTCCTGACCCTAAGCCTAACCCTAAACCTCGATTCTACCAACACAAACCTTAACCCTAATCCTAACTCTACTCATACCCCTACCCCTAAATGCACTCTAAGCCATACCCTGACGAAAACCACAACACTAAAAATGCGCCCTGACTCTAACCCTAAGCCTAAGCCTAAGACTAACCTTAAGCCTAACCCTCGATTCTACGAAAGCGAACGCCAAACCTAACTCTAACCCTAGCACTATCCTTAAATGCTCTCGATTTTAACCCTGACCCTAACCCTAACCCTAACCCTAAATGCACTGAATTCTAACCATAACTCTAACCCTAAATGTGCTCGATTAAAACCCTAACACTAAATCGTCAATTTGAACACTAACCCAAAGCCTAATTACACGCGATTCTGATCCAAAATGCAATCCTGACCCTAAGCCTAACCAAAAACTTCGATTCTACCAACACAAACCTTAACCCTAATCCTAACTCTACTCTTACCCCTACCCCTAAATGCACTCTAAGGCATACGCTGACGAAAACCACAACACTAAAAATGCGCCTGATTCTAACCCTAATACTCAGCCTAAGCCTAACCTTAAGCCTAACCCTCGATTCTACGAAAGCGAACGCTAAACCTAACTCTAACTCTACCACTATCCTTAAAAGCTCTCGATTCTAACCCTGACCCTAAACCTGACCCTAACCCTAAGCCTAAGCCTAACCCTAACCCTAAATGCACTGAATTCTAATCATAACTCTCCCTAAATGTGCTTGATTCTAACGCTAAAACTATATCATCAATTTCAACACTAACCTTAAGCCTAAATGCTCTGAATTATGACACAAAATGCTCTCCTGACCCTAAGCCTAACCCAAAACCTCGATTCAACCAATACAACCCTAACCCTACCTAATCCTAACCCAACTCCTCCCCTACCCCTAAATGCACTCAAAGCCTAACCCTATCCCCAACCCTAACACTAAAAATGCACTTGATTCTAACCCTAATCACTACCCTAACTCTAACCCGAACACTGACCCTCGATTCTATGAAAGCTAACCCTATACCTAACTCTCACCCTAACACTATCCTTAAATGCACTCGATTCTAACACTCACCCTGAACATAACCCTAACCCTAACCCCAATCCTAATCGTAAATGCACTGGATTCTAACCATAACTCTAACACTAATGTGCTCAAATATAACCCTAACACTCAATCGTCAATCTCAACACTAAGCCTAACGCTAAATGCACTCGACTCTAACCCGAAAGGCAATCCTGACCCTAAGCCCAACCCTAAACCTCGATTCTGCCAACACAAACCCTAACCCTAATCCTAACCCACTCCTCCCGTACCCCTAAATGCACTCAAACCCCAACCCTATCCCCAACCCTAACAGTAAAAATGGGCTTGATTCTAACCCTAATCCTAACCCTAACCCTAACCCTAACACTATCCTTAAATGCACTCGATTCTAACCCTCACCCTAAACATAACCCTAACCCTAAACCTAATCCTAACCCTAAATGCACTGGATTCAAACCTTAACACTAATCCTAATGTGCTTGATTCTATCACTAACTCTAAATCGTCAATCTCAACACTAACCCTAACCATAAATGCACTCGATTCTAACCCAAAAGGCAATCCTGTCCCTAACCCTAACCCTAACCCTCGAATCTTCGAAAGCTAACCTACATAACTCTACCCCTAACACTATCCTTAAATGCATTCGATTCTAACCCTCACCCTGAACATAACCCTAACCCTAACCCTAATCCTAACTCTAAATGCTCTGTATTCTAACCATAACTCTAACCCTAATGTGCTCGATTATAACCCTAACACTCATTCGTCAATCTCAACACTAAGCCTAATCCTAAATGCACTCGACTCTAACCCAAAAGGCAATCCTGACCTGAAGCCTAACCCTAAACCTCGATTCTACCAACACAAACCCTAACCCTCATCCTAACCCTACTCCTATCCCTACCTCTATATGCACTCTAACCCTAACCCTAACCCAAAACCTAACACTAAAAATGCGCTTGATTCTAACCCTAACCCTAACCCTAACACTAACCCTCAATTCTACGAAACCTAACCCTAAACCTAGCTCTAACCCTGAAACTATCCTTAAATGCTCTCGATTCTAACCATCACCCTGAACATAACCCTAACCCTAACCCTAATCCTAACTCTAAATGCTCTGTATTCTAACCATAACTCTAACCCTAATGTGCTCGATTATAACCCTAACACTCATTCGTCAATCTCAACACTAAGCCTAATCCTAAATGCACTCGACTCTAACCCAAAAGGCAATCCTGACCGAAGCCTAACCCTAAACCTCGATTCTACCAATACAAACCCTAACCCTCATCCTAACCCTACTCCTATCCCTACCGCTATATGCACTCTAACCCGAACCCTAACCCAACCCCTAACACTAAAAATGCGCTTGATTCTAACCCTAACCCTAACACTAACACTAACCCTCAATTCTACGAAACCTAACCCTCAACCTAACTCTAACCCTAAAACTATCCTTAAATGCTCTCGATTCTAATCCTGACCCTAATAACCCTAACCCTAAGCCTAAGCATAAAAGCAGTGGATTCTGACCATAACTCTAACAGTCATGTGCTTGATTCTAAGCCTAACACTAAATCGTCAATCTCAACAGTAACCCTAACCCTTAATGCACTCGATTCTAACCCAAAAGGCAATCCTGTCCCTAAGCATAACCCTAAACTTCGATTCTAAAAACACAAACCCTCACCCTAATCCTAACCTTAAATGCCCTGTATTCTCACCCTAACTATAACCCGATTGTGCTCGATTCTAACCCTAACACTAAATGGTCAATTTCCACACTATCCCTAAGCCTAAATGCACTGAATTCTAACCCAAAAGCTATTCCTGACCCTAAGCCTAACCTTAAACCTCGATTCTACCAACACAAACCTTAACCCTAATCCTAACTCTACTCATACCCCTACTCCTAAATGCACTCTAAGCCATACCCTGACGAAACCCACAACACTAAAAATGCGACTGACTCTAACCCTAAGCCTAAGCCTAAGACTAACCTTAAGCCTAACCCTCGATTCTACGAAAGCGAACGCTAAACCTAACTCTAACCCTACCACTATCCTTAAATGCTCTCGATTTTAACCCTGACCCTAACCCTAACCCTAACCCTCAATGCACTGAATTCTAACCATAACTCTAACCCTAAATGTGCTCGATTAAAACCCTAACACTAAATCGTCAATTTGAACACTAACCCAAAGCCTAAATACACGCGATTCTGATCCAAAATGCAATCCTGACCCTAAGCCTAACCAAAAACCTCGATTCTACCAACACAAACCTTAACCCTAATCCTAACTCTACTCTTACCCCTACCCCTAAATGCACTCTAAGGCATACCCTGACGAAAACCACAACACTAAAAATGCGCCTGATTCTAACCCTAACCCTCAGCCTAAGCCTAACCTTAAGCCTAACCCTCGATTCTACGAAAGCGAACCCTAAACCTAACTCTAACTCTACAACTATCCTTAAAAGCTCTCGATTCTAACCCTGACCCTAAACCTGACCCTAACCCTAAGCCTAAGCCTAACCCTAACCCTAAATGCACTGAATTCTAATCATAACTCTCCCTAAATGTGCTTGATTCTAACGCTAAAACTATATCATCAATTTCAACACTAACCTTAAGCCTAAATGCTCTGAATTATGACACAAAATGCTCTCCTGACCCTAAGCCTAACCCAAAACCTCGATTCAACCAACACAAACCCTAACCCTAATCCTAACCCAACTCCTCCCCTACCCCTAAATGCACTCAAACCCTAACACTAACCCTAACCCTAACACTAAAAATGCACTTGATTGTAACCCTTATCCTTACCCTAACTCTAACCCGAACACTGACCCTCGATTCTATGAAAGCTAACCCTATACCTAACTCTCACCCTAACACTATCCTTAAATGCACTCGATTCTAAACCTCACCCTGAACATAACCCTAAACCTAACCCCAATCCTAATCGTAAATGCACTGGATTCTAACCATAACTCTAACACTAATGTGCTCAAATATAACCCTAACACTCAATCGTCAATCTCAACACTAAGCCTAACGCTAAATGCACTCGACTCTAACCCGAAAGGCAATCCTGACCCTAAGCCCAACCCTAAACCTCGATTCTGCCAACACAAACCCTAACCCTAATCCTAACCCACTCCTCCCGTACCCCTAAATGCACTCAAACCCCAACCTTATCCCCAACCCTAACAGTAAAAATGGGCTTGATTCTAACCCTAATCCTAACCCTAACCCTAACCCTAACACTATCCTTAAATGCACTCGATTCTAACCCTCACCCTAAACATAACCCTAACCCTAAACCTAATCCTAACCCTAAATGCACTGGATTCAAACCTTAACTCTAATGCTAATGTGCTTGATTCTAACACTAACTCTAAATCGTCAATCTCAACACTAACCCTAACCGTAAATGCACTCGATTCTAACCCAAAAGGCAATCCTGTCCCTAACCCTAACCCTAACCCTCCAATCTTCGAAAGCTAACCTTCTACA
The DNA here is from genome assembly GCF_028372415.1 of Notamacropus eugenii. NCBI lineage: Eukaryota > Metazoa > Chordata > Mammalia > Diprotodontia > Macropodidae > Notamacropus > Notamacropus eugenii. The sequence goes on from NC_092873.1 coordinate 9,222,869, forward strand.
TAACTCTACCCCTAACACTGTCCTTAAATGCATTCGATTCTAACCCTCACCCTGAACATAACCCTAACCCTAACCCTAATCCTAACTCTAAATGCTCTGTATTCTAACCATAACTCTAACCCTAATGTGCTCGATTATAACCCTAACACTCATTCGTCAATCTCAACACTAAGCCTAATCCTAAATGCACTCGACTCTAACCCAAAAGGCAATCCTGACCCGAAGCCTAACCCTAAACCTCGATTCTACCAACACAAACCCTAACCCTCATCCTAACCCTACTCCTATCCCTACCGCTATATGCACTCTAACCCTAACCCTAACCCAACCCCTAACACTAAAAATGCGCTTGATTCTAACCCTAACCCTAACCCTAACACTAACCCTCAATTCTACGAAACCTAACCCTCAACCTAACTCTAACCCTAAAACTATCCTTAAATGCTCTCGATTCTAATCCTGACCCTAATAACCCTAACCCTAAGCCTAAGCCTAAAAGCAGTGGATTCTGACCATAACTCTAACCCTCATGTGCTTGATTCTAAGCCTAACACTAAATCGTCAATCTCAACAGTAACCCTAACCCTTAATGCACTAGATTCTAACCCAAAAGGCAATCCTGTCCCTAAGCATAACCCTAAACTTCGATTCTAAAAACACAAACCCTAACCCTAATCCTAACCCTAAATACACTGTATTCTCACCCTAACTATAACCCGATTGTGCTCGATTCTAACCCTAACACTAAATCGTCAATTTCAACACTATCCCTAAGCCTAAATGCACTGCATTCTAACCGAAAAGCTATTCCTGACCCTAAGCCTAACCCTAAACCTCGATTCTACCAACACAAACCTTAACCCTAATCCTAACTCTACTCATACCCCTACCCCTAAATGCACTCTAAGCCATACCCTGACGAAAACCACAACACTAAAAATGCGCCTGACTCTAACCCTAAGCCTAAGCCTAAGACTAACCTTAAGCCTAACCCTCAATTCTACGAAAGCGAACGCTAAACCTAACTCTAACTCTAGCACTATCCTTAAATGCTCTCGATTTTAACCCTGACCCTAACCCTAACCCTAACCCTAAATGCACTGAATTCTAACCATAACTCTAACCCTAAATGTGCTCGATTAAAACCCTAACACTAAATCGTCAATTTGAACACTAACCCAAAGCCTAAATACACGCGATTCTGATCCAAAATGCAATCCTGACCCTAAGCCTAACCAAAAACCTCGATTCTACCAACACAAACCTTAACCCTAATCCTAACTCTACTCTTACCCCTACCCCTAAATGCACTCTAAGGCATACCCTGACGAAAACCACAACACTGAAAATGCGCCTGATTCTAACCCTAACCCTCAGCCTAAGCCTAACCTTAAGCCTAACCCTCGATTCTACGAAAGCGAACGCTAAACCTAACTCTAACTCTACCACTATCCTTAAAAGCTCTCGATTCTAACCCTGACCCTAAACCTAACGCTAACCCTAAGCCTAAGCAAAACCCTAACCCTAAATGCACTGAATTCTAATCATAACTCTCCCTAAATGTGCTTGATTCTAACGCTAAAACTATATCATCAATTTCAACACTAACCTTAAGCCTAAATGCTCTGAATTATGACCCAAAATGCTCTCCTGACCCTAAGCGTAACCCAAAACCTCGATTCAACCAATACAAACCCTAACCCTAATCCTAACCCAACTCCTCCCCTACCCCTAAATGCACTCAAACCCTAACCCTAACCCCAACCCTAACACTAAAAATGCACTTGATTCTAACCCTAATCACTACCCTAACTCTAACCCGAACACTGACCCTCGATTCTATGAAAGCTAACCCTATACCTAACTCTCACCCTAACACTATCATTAAATGCACTCGATTCTAACCCTCACCCTGAACATAACCGTAACCCTAACCCCAATCCTAATCGTAAATGCACTGGATTCTAACCATAACTCTAACACTAATGTACTCAAATATAACCCTAACACTCAATCGTCAATCTCAACACTAAGCCTAACGCTAAATGCACTCGACTCTAACCCGAAAGGCAATCCTGACCCTAAGCCCAACCCTAAACCTCGATTCTGCCAACACAAACCCTAACCCTAATCCTAACCCACTCCTCCCGTACCCCTAAATGCACTCAAACCCCAACCCTATCCCGAACCCTAACAGTAAAAATGGGCTTGATTCTAACCCTAATCCTAACCCTAACCCTAACCCTAACACTATCCTTAAATGCACTCGATTCTAACCCTCACCCTAAACATAACCCTAACCCTAAACCTAATCCTAACCCTAAATGCACTGGATTCAAACCTTAACTCTAATCCTAATGTGCTTGATTCTAACACTAACTCTAAATCGTCAATTTCAACACTAACCCTAACCGTAAATGCACTCGATTCTAAACCAAAAGGCAATCCTGTCCCTAACCCTAACCCTAACCCTCGAATCTTCGAAAGCTAACCTTCTACATAACTCTACCCCTAACACTATCCTTAAATGCATTCGATTCTAACCCTCACCCTGAACATAACCCTAACCCTAACCCTAATCCTAACTCTAAATGCTCTGTATTCTAACCATAACTCTAACCCTAATGTGCTCGATTATAACCCTAACACTCATTCGTCAATCTCAACACGAAGCCTAACCCTAAATGCACTTGACTCTAACCCAAAAGGCAATCCTGACCCGAAGCCTAACCCTAAACCTCGATTCTACCAACACAAACCCTAACCCTCATCCTAACCCTACTCCTATCCCTACCTCTATATGCACTCTAACCCTAACCCTAACCCAACCCCTAACACTAAAAATGCGCTTGATTCTAACTCTAACCATAACCCTAACACTAACCCTCAATTCTACGAAACCTAACCCTCAACCTAACTCTAACCCTGAAACTATCCTTAAATGCTCTCGATTCTAATCCTGACCCTAATAACCCTAACCCTAAGCCTGAGCCTAAAAGCAGTGGATTCTGACCATAACTCTAACCCTCATGTGCTTGATTCTAAGCCTAACACTAAATCGTCAATCTCAACAGTAACCCTAACCCTTAATGCACTCGATTCTAACCCAAAAGGCAATCCTGTCCCTAAGCCTAACCCTAAACTTCGATTCTAAAAACACAAACCCTAACCCTAATCCTAACCCTAAATGCACTGTATTCTAACCATAACTATAACCCTAATGTGCTCGATTCTAACCCTAACACTAAATGGTCAATGTCAACACAATCCCTAAGCCTAAATACACTGCATTCTAACCCAAAAGACATTCCTGACACTAAGTCTAACCCTAAACCTCGATTCTACCAACACAAACCTTAACCCTAATCCTAACTCTACTCATACCCTTACCCTTAAATGCACTCTAAGCCATACCCTGAGGAAAACCACAACACTAAAAATGCGCCTGATACTAACCCTAAGCCTAAGCCTAAGCCTAACCTTAAGCCTAACCCTCGACTCCACGAAAGCGATCGCTAAATCTAACTCTAACCCTAGCACTATCCTTAAATGCTCTCGATTTTAACCCTGACCCTAACCCTAACCATAACCCTAACCCTACATGCACTGAATTCTAAACATAACTCTAACCCTAAATGTGCTGGATTCAAGCCCTAACACTAAATCGTCAATTTGAACACTAACCCAAATCCTAAATACACGCCATTCAGATCCAAAATGCAATTCTGACCCTAAGCCTAAACCCAAACCACGATTCTACCAACACAAACCTTAACCCTAATCCGAACCCTACCCCTACCAATAGCCCTAAAAGCACTTTCACCCTAACCCTCACCCAAACGCTAACACTAAAACTGTGCTTGATTCTAACCCTAACCCTCACCCTAAGCCTAACCCTAAGCCTAACACTCGATTCTACGAAAGCTAACCCTAAACCTAACTCTAACCCTAGCACTATCCTTAAAAGCTCTCGATTCTAACCCTGACCCTAAACCTAACCGTAACCTTAAGCCTAAGCCTAACCCTAACCCTAAATGCACTGAATTTTGATCATAACTCTTTCCCTAAATGTTCTTGATTCTAACGCTATAACTATATCATCAATTTCAACACTAACCCAAAGCCTAAATGCTCTGAATTATGAAAAAAAATGCTCTCCTGACCCTAAGCGTAACCCAAAACCTCGATTCAACCAATACAAACGCTAACCCTAATCCTAACCCAACTCCTCCCCTACCCCTAAATGCACTCAAAACCTAACCCTAACCCCAACCCTAACACTAAAAATACACTTGATTCTAACCCTAATCCTTACCCTAACTCTAACCCGAACACTGACCCTCGATTCTATGAAAGCTAACCCTATACCTAACTCTCACCCTAACACTATCCTTAAATGCACTCGATTCTAACCCTCACCCTGAACATAACCCTAACCCTAACCCTAATCCTAACCCTAAATGCACTGAATTCTAACCATAACTCTAACACTAATGTGCTCGATTATAACCCTAACACTCAATCATCAATCTCAACACTAAGCCTAACGCTAAATGCACTCGACTCTAACCCGAAAGGCAATCCTGACCCTAAGCCTAACCCTAAACCTCGATTCTACCAACACAAACCCTAACCCTAATCCTAACCCACTCCTCCCGTACCCCGAAATGCACTCAAACCCCAACCCTAACCCCAACCCTAACAGTAAAAATACGCTTGATTCTACCCCTAATCCTAACCCTAACCCTAACCCTAATACTAACCCTCGATTCTGCGAAAGCTAACCCTATACCTCACTCTAACCCTAACACTATCCTTAAATGCACTCGATTCTAACCCTCACCCTCAAAATAATCCTAACCCTAACCCTAATCCTAACCCTAAATTCACTGGATTCCAACCTTATCTCTAATCCTAATGTGCTTGATTCTAACACTAACTCTAAATCGTCAATCTCAACACTAACCCTAACCCTAAATGCACTCGATTCTAACCCAAAAGGCAATCCTGACCCTAACCCTAACCCTCGAATCTACGAAAGCTAACCCTATACCTAACTCTAACCCTAACACTATCCTTAAATGCACTCGATTCTAACCCTCACCCTGAACATAACCCTAACCCTAACCCTAATCCTAACCCTAAATGCACTGGATTCTAACCATAACTCTAAGACTAATGTACTCCATTATAACCCTAACACTCATTAGTCAACCTCAACACTAAGCCCAACCCTAAATGCACTCGACTCTAACCTAAAAGGCAATCCTGACCCTAAGCCTAACCCTAAAACTCGATTCTGCGAACACAAACCTTAACCTTAATCCTAACTCTACTCATACCCCTACCCCTAAATGCACTCTAAGCCATACCCTGACGAAAACCACAACACTAAAAATGAGCCTGATTCTAAACCTAAGCCTAAGCCTAAGCCTAACCTTAAGCCTAACCCTCAATTCTACGAAAGCGAACGCTAAACCTAACTCTAACCCTAGCACTATCCTTAAATGCTCCCGATTTTAACCCTGACCCTAACCCTAACCCTAACCCTAACCCTAAATGCACTGAATTCTAACCATAACTCTAACCCTAAATGTGCTCGATTCAAACCCTAACACTAAATCGTCAATTTGAACACTAACCCAAAGCCTAAATACACGCCATTCAGATCCAAAATGCAATCCTGACCCTAAGCCTAAACCTATACCTCGATTCTACCAACACAAACCTTAACCCTAATCCGAACCCTACCCCTACCACTAGCCCTAAAAGCACTTTCACCCTAACCCTCACCCAAACGCTAACACTAAAACTGTGCTTGATTCTAACCCTAACCCTCACCCTAAGCCTAACCCTAAGCCTAACCCTCGATTCTACGAAAGCTAACCTTAAACCTAACTCTAACCCTAGCACTATCCTTAAAAGCTCTCGATTCTAACCCTGACCCTAAACGTAACCCTAACCCTAAGCCTAAGCCTAATCCTAACCCTAAATGCACTGAATTCTAATCATAACTCTTTCCCTAAATGTGCTTGATTCCAACACTAAAACTATATCATCAATTTCAACACTAACCCTAAGCCTAAATGCTCTGAATTATGACCCAAAATGCTCTCCTGACCCTAAGCCTAACCCAAAACCTCGATTCAACTAACACAAACCCAAACCCTAATCCTAACCCAACTCCTACCCTACCCTTAAATGCACTCAAACCCTAACCCTCACCCCAACCCTAACACTAAAATTGCACTTGATTCTAACCCTAATACTTATCCTAACTCTCACCCGAGCACTCACCCTCGATTCTATGAAAGCTAACCCTATACCTAACTCTAACCCTAACACTATCCTTAAATGCACTCGATTCTAACCCTCACCCTGAACATAACCCTAACCGTAACCCTGGTCCTAACCCTAAATGCACTGAATTCTAACCATAACTCTAACACTAATGTGCTCGATTATAACCCTAACACTCAATCATCAATCTCAACACTAAGCCTAACGCTAAATGCACTCGACTCTAACCCGAAAGGCAATCCTGACCCTAAACCTAACCCTAAACCTCGATTCTACCAACATAAACCCTAACCCTAATCCTAACCCACTCCTCCCGTACCCCGAAATGCACTCAAACCCCAACCCTAACCCCAACCCTGACAGTAAAAATACGCTTGATTCTAACCCTAATCCTAACCCTCAATTCTACGAAACCTAACCCTGAAACTAACTCTAACCCTAAAACTATCCTTAAATGCTCTCGATTCTAATCCTGACCCTAATAAACCTATCCCTAACCCTAAGCCTAAGCCTAAGCCTAACCTTAAGCCTAACCCTCGATTCTACGAAAGCGAACGCTAAACCTAACTCTAACCCTAGCACTATCCTTAAAAGCTCTCGATTTTAACCCTGACCCTAACCCTAACCTTAACCCTAACCCTAAATGCACTGAATTCTAACCATAACTCTAACCCTAAATGTGCTCGATTAAAACCCTAACACTAAATCGTCAATTTGAACACTAACCCAAAGCCGAAATACACGGGATTCTGATCCAAAATACAATCCTGACCCTAAGCCTAACCCTTACCCTCGATTCTACCAACACAAACCTTAACCCTAATCCTAACTCTACTCATACCCCTACCCCTAAATGCACTCTAAGCCATACCCTGACGAAAACCACAACACTAAAAATGCGCCTGATTCTAACCCTAACCCTCAGGCTAAGCCTAACCTTAAGCCTAACCCTCGATTCTACGAAAGCGAACGCTAAACCTAACTCTAACCCTATCACTATCCTTAAAAGCTCTCGATTCTAACCCTGACCCTAAACCTAACGCTAACCCTAAGCCTAAGCCTAACCCTAACCCTAAATGCACTGAATTCTAATCATAACTCTCCCTAAATGTGCTTGATTCTAACGCTAAAACTATATCATCAATTTCAACACTAACCTTAAGCCTAAATGCTCTGAATTAAGCCCCAAAATGCTCTCCTGACCCGAAGTCGAACCCAAAACCTCGATTCAACCAAAACAAACCCTAACCCTAATCCTAACCCAACTCCTCCCCTACCCCTAAATGCACTCAAACCCTAACCCTAACCCCAACCTTAACACTAAAAATATACTTGATTCTAACCCTAATCCTTACCCTAACTCTAACCCGAACAGTGACCCTCCATTCTATGAAAGCTAACCCTATACCTAACTCTAACCCTAACACTATCCTTAAATGCACTCGATTCTAACACTCACACTGAACATAACCCTAAACCTAACCCTAATCCTAACCCTAAATGCACTGAATTCTAACCATACCTCTAACACTAATGTGCTTGATTATAACCATAACACTCAATCATCAATCTCAACACTAAGCCTAACGCTAAATGCACTCGACTCTAACCCGAAAGGCAATCCTGACCCTAAGTCTAATCGTAAACCTCGATTCTACCAACACAAACCCTAACCCTAATCCTAAGCCACTCCTCTCATACCCCTAAATGCACTCAAACCCTAACCCTAACCCCAACCCTAACAACAAAAATGCGCTTGAATCTAACCCTAATCCTAACCCTAACCCTAACCCTAACACTAACCCTCGATTCTACGAAAGCTACCCCTATACCTAACTCTAACCCTAACACTATCCTTAAATGCACTCGATTCTAACCCTCACCCTAAACATAACCCTAACCCTAACCCTAACCCTAACCCTAACCCTAAATGCACTGGATAACAACTTAACTCTAATCCTAATGTGCTTGATTCTAACACTAACTCTAAATCGTCAATCTCAACACTAACCCTAACCCTAAATGCACTCGATTCTAAACCAAAAGGCAATCGTGACACTAACCCTAACCCTCACCCTCGAATCTATGAAAGCTAACCTTCTACATAACTCTACCCCTAACACTATCCTTAAATGCACTCGATTCTAACCCTCACCTTGAACATAACCCTAACCCTAACCCTAATCCTAACTCTAAATGCTCTGGATTCTAACCATAACTCTAACCCTAATGTGCTCGATTATAACCCTAACACTCATTCGTCAATCTCAACACTAAGCCTAACCCTAAATGCACTCGACTCTAACACAAAAGGCAATCCTGACCCGAAGCCTAACCCTAAACCTCGATTCTACCAACACAAGCCCTAACCCTAATCCTAACCCTACTCCTATCCCTACCTCTATATGCACTCTAACCCTAACCCTAATCCAACCCCTAACACTAAAAATTCGCTTGATTCTAACCCTAACCCTAACCCTAACCCTCAATTCTAGGAAACCTAACCTTAAACCTAACTCTAACCCTAAAACTATCCTTAAATGCTCTCGATTATAATCCTGACCCTAATAACCCTAACCCTAAGCCTAAGCCTAAATGCAGTGGTTTCTAACCATAACTCTAACCCTCATGTGCTTGATTCTAAGCCTAACACTAAATCGTCAATCTCAACACTAACCCTAACCCTAAATGCACTCGATTCTGACCCAAAAGGCAATCCTGTCCCTAAGCATAACCCTAAACTTCGATTCTAAAAACACAAACCCTAACCCTAATCCTAACCCTAAATGCACTGTATTCTCACCCTAACTATAACCCGATTGTGCTCGATTCTAACCCTAACACTAAATCGTCAATTTCCACACTATCCCTAAGCCTAAATGCACTGCATTCTAACCCAAAAGCTATTCCTGACCCTAAGACTAACCCTAAACCTCGATTCTACCAACACAAACCTTAACCCTAATCCTAACTCTACTCATACCCCTACCCCTAAATGCACTCTAAGCCATACCCTGACGAAAACCACAACACAAAAAATGCGCCTGATTCTAACCCCAAGCCTAAGCCTAAGCCTAACCTTAAGCCTAACCATCGATTCTACGAAAGCGAATGCTAAACCTAACTCTAACCCTAGCACTATCCTTAAATGCTTTCGATTTTAACCCTGACCCTAACCCTAACCCTTACCCTAAACCTAAATGCACTGAATTCTAACCATAACTATAATCCTAAATGTGCTAGATTCAAACCCTAACACTAAATCGTCAATTTGAACACTAACCCACAGCCTAAATACACGCGATTCAGATCCAAAATGCAATCCTGACCCTAAGCCGAAACCTAAACCTCGATTCTACCAACACAAACCTTAACCCTAATCAGAACCCTACCCTTACCACTAGCCCTAAAAGCACTTTAACCCTAACCCTCACCCAAACGCTAACACTAAAACTGTGCTTGATTCTAACCCCAACCCTCACCCTAAGCCTAACCCTAAGCCTAACCCTCGATTCTACGAAAGCTAATCCTAAACCTAACTCTAACCCTAGCACTATCCTTAAAAGCTCTCGATTCTAACCCTGACATTAAACCTAACCCTAACCCTAAGCCTAAGCCTAACCCTAACCCTAAATGCACTGAATTCTAACCATAACTCTTTCCCTAAATGTGCTTGATTCTAACGCTAAAACTATATCATCAATTTCAACACTAACCCTAAGCCTAAATGCTCTGAATTATGACCCAAAATGCTATCCTGACCCTAAGCCTAACCCAAAACCTCGATTCTACCAACACAAACCTTAACCCTAATCCTAACCCAACTCCTCCCCTACCCCTAAATGCACTCACACCCTAACCCTAACCCCAACCCTAACACTAAAAATGCACTTGATTCTAACCCTAATACTTATCCTAACTCTCACCCAAACACTGACCCTCGATTGTATGAAAGCTAACCCTATACCAAACTCTAACCCTAACACTATCCTTAAATGCACTCGATTCTAACCCTAACCCTGAACATAACCCTAACCCTAACCCTAATCCTACCTCTAAATGCTCTGGAATCTAACCATAACTCTAACCCTAATGTGCTCGATTATAACCCTAAAACTCAATCGTCAATCTCAACACTAAGCCTAAACCTAAATGCACTCGACTCTAACCCAAAAGGCAATCCTGACCCGAAGCCTAACCCTAAACCTCGATTCTACCAACACAAACCCTAACCCTAATCCTAACCCACTCCTCCCGTACCCCTAAATGCACTCAAACCCTAACCATAACCCCAAACCTAACAGTAAAAATGCACTTGATTCTACACCTAATCCTAACCCTAACCCTAACCCTAACACTAACCCTCGATTCTATGAAAGCTAGCCCTACACCTAACTCTAACCCTAACACTATCCTTAAATGCACTCGATTCTAACCCTCACACTAAACATAACCCTAACCCTAACCCTAATCCTAACCCTAAATGCACTGGATTCCAACCTTAACTCTAATCCTAATGTGCTTGATTCTAACACTAACTCTAAATCGTCAATCTCAACACTAACCCTAACCCTAAATGCACTTGATTCTAACCCAAAAGGCAATCCTGACCCTAACCCTAACCCTAACCCTCCAATATACGAAAGCTAACCTTATACCTAACTCTAACACTGACACCATCCTTAAATGCACTCGATTCTAACCCTCACCCTGAACATAACCCTAACCCTAACCCTAATCCTAACCCTAAATGCACTGGATTCTAATCATAACGCTAACACTAATGTGCTCGATTATAACCCTAACACTCAATCGTGAATCTCAACACTAAGCCTAACGCTAAATGCACTCGACTCTAACCCAAAAGGCAATCCTGACCCGAAGCCTAACCCTAAACCTCGATTCTACCAACACAAACCCTAACCCTCATTCTAACCCTACTCCTATCCCTACCTCTATATGAACTCTAACCCTAACCCTAACCCAACCCCTAACACTAAAAATTCGCTTGATTCTAACCCTAACCCTAACCCTAACCCTCAATTCTAGGAAACCTAACCCTAAACCTAACTCTAACCCTAAAACTATCCTTAAATGCTCTCGATTATAATCCTGACCCTAATAACCCTAACCCTAAGCCTAAGCCTAAATGCAGTGGTTTCTAACCATAACTCTAACCCTCATGTGCTTGATTCTAAGCCTAACACTAAATCGTCAATCTCAACACTAACCCTAACCCTAAATGCACTCGATTCTGACCCAAAAGGCAATCCTGTCCCTAAGCATAACCCTAATCTTCGATTCTAAAAACACAAACCCTAACCCTAATCCTAACCCTAAATGCACTGTATTCTCACCCTAACTATAACCCGATTGTGCTCGATTCTAACCCTAACACTAAATCGTCAATTTCCACACTATCCCTAAGCCTAAATGCACTGCATTCTAACCCAAAAGCTATTCCTGACCCTAAGACTAACCCTAAACCTCGATTCTACCAACACAAACCTTAACCCTAATCCTAACTCTACTCATACCCCTACCCCTAAATGCACTCTAAGCCATACCCTGACGAAAACCAGAACACAAAAAATGCGCCTGATTCTAACCCCAAGCCTAAGCCTAAGCCTAACCTTAAGCCTAACCATCGATTCTACGAAAGCGAATGCTAAACCTAACTCTAACCCTAGCACTATCCTTAAATGCTTTCGATTTTAACCCTGACCCTAACCCTAACCCTTACCCTAAACCTAAATGCACTGAATTCTAACCATAACTATAATCCTAAATGTGCTAGATTCAAACCCTAACACTAAATCGTCAATTTGAACACTAACCCACAGCCTAAATACACGCGATTCAGATCCAAAATGCAATCCTGACCCTAAGCCGAAACCTAAACCTCGATTCTACCAACACAAACCTTAACCCTAATCAGAACCCTACCCTTACCACTAGCCCTAAAAGCACTTTAACCCTAACCCTCACCCAAACGCTAACACTAAAACTGTGCTTGATTCTAACCCCAACCCTCACCCTAAGCCTAACCCTAAGCCTAACCCTCGATTCTACGAAAGCTAATCCTAAACCTAACTCTAACCCTAGCACTATCCTTAAAAGCTCTCGATTCTAACCCTGACATTAAACCTAACCCTAACCCTAAGCCTAAGCCTAACCCTAACCCTAAATGCACTGAATTCTAACCATAACTCTTTCCCTAAATGTGCTTGATTCTAACGCTAAAACTATATCATCAATTTCAACACTAACCCTAAGCCTAAATGCTCTGAATTATGACCCAAAATGCTATCCTGACCCTAAGCCTAACCCAAAACCTCGATTCTACCAACACAAACCTTAACCCTAATCCTAACCCAACTCCTCCCCTACCCCTAAATGCACTCACACCCTAACCCTAACCCCAACCCTAACACTAAAAATGCACTTGATTCTAACCCTAATACTTATCCTAACTCTCACCCAAACACTGACCCTCGATTGTATGAAAGCTAACCCTATACCAAACTCTAACCCTAACACTATCCTTAAATGCACTCGATTCTAACCCTAACCCTGAACATAACCCTAACCCTAACCCTAATCCTACCTCTAAATGCTCTGGAATCTAACCATAACTCTAACCCTAATGTGCTCGATTATAACCCTAAAACTCAATCGTCAATCTCAACACTAAGCCTAAACCTAAATGCACTCGACTCTAACCCAAAAGGCAATCCTGACCCGAAGCCTAACCCTAAACCTCGATTCTACCAAAACAAACCCTAACCCTAATCCTAACCCTACTCCTATCCCTACCTCTATATGCACTCTAACCCTAAACCTAACCCAACCCCTAACACTAAAAATGCGCTTGATTCTAACCCTAACCCTCACCCTAAACCTAACCCTCAATTCTATGAAACCTAACCCTAAACCTAACTCTAACCCTAAAACTATCCTTAAATGCTCTCGATTCTAATCCTGACCCTAATAACCCTAACCCTAAGCCTAAGCCTAAATGCAGTGGATTCTAACCATAACTCTAACCCTCATGTGCTTGATCCTAAGCCTAACACTAAATCGTCAATCTCAACACTAACCCTAACCCTAAATGCACTCGATTTTAACCCAAAAGGCAATCCTGTCCCTAAGCCTAACCCTAAACTTCGATTCCAAAAACACAAACCCTAACCCCAATCCTAACCCTAAATGCACTGTATTCTCACCCTAACTATAGCCCTAATGTGCTCGATTCTAACCCTAACACTAAATCGTCAATTTCAACACTATCCCTTCTCCTAAATGCATTTCATTACAACCCAAAAGCCATTTCTGACCCTAAGACTAACCCTAAACCTCGATTCTACCAACACAAACCTTAACCCTAATCCTAACTCTACTCATACCCCTACCCCTAAATGCACTCTAAGACACACCGTGACGAAAACCACAACAGTAAAAATGCTCCTGATTCTAACCCTAACCCTCAGCCTAAGCCTAACCTTAAGCCTAACCCTCGATTCTACGAAAGCGAACGCTAAACCTAACTCTAACCCTATCACTATCCTTAAAAGCTCTCGATTCTAACCCTGACCCTAAACCTAACGCTAACCCTAAGCCTAAGCCTAACCCTAACCCTAAATGCACTGAATTCTAATCATAACTCTCCCTAAATGTGCTTGATTCTAACGCTAAAACTATATCATCAATTTCAACACTAACCTTAAGCCTAAATGCTCTGAATTAAGCCCCAAAATGCTCTCCTGACCCGAAGTCGAACCCAAAACCTCGATTCAACCAACACAAACCCTAACCCTAATCCTAACCCAACTCCTCCCCTACCCCTAAATGCACTCAAACCCTAACCCTAACCCCAACCTTAACACTAAAAATATACTTGATTCTAACCCTAATCCTTACCCTAACTCTAACCCGAACAGTGACCCTCCATTCTATGAAAGCTAACCCTATACCTAACTCTAACCCTAACACTATCCTTAAATGCACTCGATTCTAACCCTCACACTGAACATAACCCTAAACCTAACCCTAATCCTAACCCTAAATGCACTGAATTCTAACCATACCTCTAACACTAATGTGCTTGATTATAACCATAACACTCAATCATCAATCTCAACACTAAGCCTAACGCTAAATGCACTCGACTCTAACCCGAAAGGCAATCCTGACCCTAAGTCTAATCGTAAACCTCGATTCTACCAACACAAACCCTAACCCTAATCCTAAGCCACTCCTCCCATACCCCTAAATGCACTCAAACCCTAACCCTAACCCAAACCCTAACAACAAAAATGCGCTTGAATCTAACCCTAATCCTAACCCTAACCCTAACCCTAACACTAACCCTCGATTCTACGAAAGCTACCCCTATACCTAACTCTAACCCTAACACTATCCTTAAATGCACTCGATTCTAACCCTCACCCTAAACATAACCCTAACCCTAACCCTAACCCTAACCCTAACCCTAAATGCACTGGATAACAACTTAACTCTAATCCTAATGTGCTTGATTCTAACACTAACTCTAAATCGTCAATCTCAACACTAACCCTAACCCTAAATGCACTCGATTCTAAACCAAAAGGCAATCGTGACACTAACCCTAACCCTCACCCTCGAATCTATGAAAGGTAACCTTCTACATAACTCTACCCCTAACACTATCCTTAAATGCACTCGATTCTAACCCTCACCTTGAACATAACCCTAACCCTAACCCTAATCCTAACTCTAAATGCTCTGGATTCTAACCATAACTCTAACCCTAATGTGCTCGATTATAACCCTAACACTCATTCGTCAATCTCAACACTAAGCCTAACCCTAAATGCACTCGACTCTAACACAAAAGGCAATCCTGACCCAAAGCCTAACCCTAAACCTTGATTCTACCAACACAAGCCCTAACCCTAATCCTAACCCTACTCCTATCCCTACCTCTATATGCACTCTAACCCTAACCCTAACCCAACCCCTAACACTAAAAATTCGCTTGATTCTAACCCTAACCCTAACCCTAACCCTCAATTCTAGGAAACCTAACCCTAAACCTAACTCTAACCCTAAAACTATCCTTAAATGCTCTCGATTATAATCCTGACCCTAATAACCCTAACCCTAAGCCTAAGCCTAAATGCAGTGGTTTCTAACCATAACTCTAACCCTCATGTGCTTGATTCTAAGCCTAACACTAAATCGTCAATCTCAACACTAACCCTAACCCTAAATGCACTCGATTCTGACCCAAAAGGCAATCCTGTCCCTAAGCATAACCCTAAACTTCGATTCTAAAAACACAAACCCTAACCCTAATCCTAACCCTAAATGCACTGTATTCTCACCCTAACTATAACCCGATTGTGCTCGATTCTAACCCTAACACTAAATCGTCAATTTCCACACTATCCCTAAGCCTAAATGCACTGCATTCTAACCCAAAAGCTATTCCTGACCCTAAGACTAACCCTAAACCTCGATTCTACCAACACAAACCTTAACCCTAATCCTAACTCTACTCATACCCCTACCCCTAAATGCACTCTAAGCCATACCCTGACGAAAACCAGAACACAAAAAATGCGCCTGATTCTAACCCCAAGCCTAAGCCTAAGCCTAACCTTAAGCCTAACCATCGATTCTACGAAAGCGAATGCTAAACCTAACTCTAACCCTAGCACTATCCTTAAATGCTTTCGATTTTAACCCTGACCCTAACCCTAACCCTTACCCTAAACCTAAATGCACTGAATTCTAACCATAACTCTAACCCTAATGTGCTCGATTATAACCCTAACACTCATTCGTCAATCTCAACACTAAGCCTAACCCTAAATGCACTCGACTCTAACACAAAAGGCAATCCTGACCCAAAGCCTAACCCTAAACCTTGATTCTACCAACACAAGCCCTAACCCTAATCCTAACCCTACTCCTATCCCTACCTCTATATGCACTCTAACCCTAACCCTAACCCAACCCCTAACACTAAAAATTCGCTTGATTCTAACCCTAACCCTAACCCTAACCCTCAATTCTAGGAAACCTAACCCTAAACCTAACTCTAACCCTAAAACTATCCTTAAATGCTCTCGATTATAATCCTGACCCTAATAACCCTAACCCTAAGCCTAAGCCTAAATGCAGTGGTTTCTAACCATAACTCTAACCCTCATGTGCTTGATTCTAAGCCTAACACTAAATCGTCAATCTCAACACTAACCCTAACCCTAAATGCACTCGATTCTGACCCAAAAGGCAATCCTGTCCCTAAGCATAACCCTAAACTTCGATTCTAAAAACACAAACCCTAACCCTAATCCTAACCCTAAATGCACTGTATTCTCACCCTAACTATAACCCGATTGTGCTCGATTCTAACCCTAACACTAAATCGTCAATTTCCACACTATCCCTAAGCCTAAATGCACTGCATTCTAACCCAAAAGCTATTCCTGACCCTAAGACTAACCCTAAACCTCGATTCTACCAACACAAACCTTAACCCTAATCCTAACTCTACTCATACCCCTACCCCTAAATGCACTCTAAGCCATACCCTGCCGAAAACCAGAACACAAAAAATGCGCCTGATTCTAACCCCAAGCCTAAGCCTAAGCCTAACCTTAAGCCTAACCCTCGATTCTACGAAAGGTAACCCTAAACCTAACTCTAAGCCTAGCACTATCCTTAAAAGCTCGCGATTCTAACCCTGACCCTAAACCTAACGCTAACCCTAATCCTAAGCCTAACCCTAACCCTAAATGCACTGAATTCTAATCATAACTCTTTCCCTAAATGTGTTTGATTCTAACGCTAAAACTATATCATCAATTTCAACACTAACCCTTAGCCTAAATGCTCTGAATTATGACCCAAAATGCTCTCCTGACCCTAAGCCTAACCCAAAACCTCGATTCAACCAATACAAACCCTAACCCTAATACTACCCCACTCCTCCCGTACCTCTAAATGCACTCAAACCCTAACCCTAACCCCAACCCTAACACTAAAAATGCACTTGATTCTAACCCTAATATTTATCCTAACGCTCACCCGAGCACTGACCCTCGATTCTATGAAAGCTAACCCTATACCTAACTCTGACCCTAACACTATCCTTAAATGCACTCGATTCTAACCCTCACCCTGAACATAACCCTAAGCCTTACCCCAATCCTAATCGTAAATGCACTGGATTCTAACAATAACTCTAACACTAATGTGCTCAATTATAACCCTAACACTCAATCGTCAATCTCAACACTAAGCCTAACGCTAAATGCACTCGACTCTAACCCGAAAGGCAATCCTGACCCTAAGCTCAACCCTAAACCTCGATTCTACCAACACAAATCCTAACCCTAATTCTAACTCACTTCTCCCGTACCCCTAAATGCACTAAAACCCCAACCCTAACCCCAACCAAAACAGTAAAAATGCGCTTGATTCTAACCCTAATCCTAACCCTTACCCTAACACTAACACTATCCTTAAATGCACTCGATTCTAACCCTCACCCTAAACATAACCCTAACCCTAAACCTAATCCTAACCCTAAATGCACTGGATTCCAACCTTAACACTAATCCTAATGTGCTTGATTCTATCACTAACTCTAAATCGTCAATCTCAACACTAACCCTAACCGTAAATGCACTCGATTCTAAACCAAAAGGCAATCGTGACACTAACCCTAACCCTCACCCTCGAATCTATGAAAGCTAACCTTCTACATAACTCTACCCCTAACACTATCCTTAAATGCACTCGATTCTAACCCTCACCCTGAACATAACCCTAACCCTAACCCTAATCCTACCTCTAAATGCTCTGGAATCTAACCATAACTCTAACCCTAATGTGCTCGACTATAACCCTAACACTCATTCGTCAATCTCAACACGAAGCCTAACCCTAAATGCACTCGACTCTAACCCAAAAGGCAATCCTGACCCGAAGCCTAACCCTAAACCTCGATTCTACCAACACAAACCCTAACCCTAATCCTAACCCTACTCCTATCCCTACCTCTATATGCACTCTAACCCTAACCCTAACCCAACCCCTAACACTAAAAATGCGCTTGATTCTAACCCTAACCCTAACCCTAACCCTAACCCTCAATTCTACGAAACCTAACCCTCAACCTAACTCTAACCCTAAAACTATCCTTAAATGCTCTCGATTCTAATCCTGACGCTAATAACCCTAACCCTAACCCTAAGCCTAAATGCAGTGGATTCTAACCATAACTGTAACCCTCATGTGCTTGATTCTAAGCCTAACACTAAATCGTCAATCTCAACACTAACCCTAACCCTAAATGCACTCGATTCTAACCCAAAAGGCAATCCTGTCCCTAAGCCTAACCCTAAACTTCGATTCTAAAAACACAAACCCTAACCCTAATCCTAACCCTAAATGCACTGTATTCTAACCATAACTATAACCCTAATGTGCTCGATTCTAACCCTAACACTAAATGGTCAATTTCAACACTATCCCTAAGCCTAAATGCACTGCATTCTAACCCAAAAGCCTTTCCTGACCCTAAGCCTAACCCCAAACCTCGATTCTACGAAAATAAACCTTAACCCTAATCCTAACTCTACTCATACCCCTACCCTTAAATGCACTCTAAGCCATACCCTGCCGAAAACCACAACACTAAAAATGCGCCTGATTCTAACCCTAAGCCTAAGCCTAAGACTAACCTTAAGCCTAACCCTCGATTCTACGAAAGCGAACGCTAAACCTTACTCTAACCCTAGCACTATCCTTAAATGCTCTCGATTCTAACCCTGACCCTAAACCTAACCCTAACCCTAAGCCTAAGCCTAACCCTAACCCTAAATGCACTAGATTCTAACCATAACTCTAACACTAATGTGCTCGATTATAACCCTAACACTCAATCCTCAATCTCAACACTAAGCCTAACGCTAAATGCACTCGACTCTAACCCGAAAGGCAATCCTGACCCGAAACCTAACCCTAAACCTCGATTCAACCAACACAAACCCTAACCCTAATCCTAACCCACTCCTCCCGTACCCCTAAATGCACTCAAACCCTAACCATAACCCCAAACCTAACAGTAAAAATGCACTTGATTCTACACCTAATCCTAACCCTAACCCTAACCCTAACACTAACCCTCGATTCTATGAAAGCTAGCCCTACACCTAACTCTAACCCTAACACTATCCTTAAATGCACTCGATTCTAACCCTCACACTAAACATAACCCTAACCCTAACCCTAAAACTAACCCTAAATGCACTGGATTCCAACCTTAACTCTAATCCTAATGTGCTTTATTCTAACACTAACTCTAAATCGTCAATCTCAACACTAACCCTAACCCTAAATGCAGTTGATTCTAACCCAAAAGGCAATCCTGACCCTAACCCTAACCCTAACCCTCCAATATACGAAAGCTAACCTTATACCTAACTCTAACACTGACACCATCCTTAAATGCACTCGATTCTAACCCTCACCCTGAACATAACCCTAACCCTAACCCTAATCCTAACCCTAAATGCACTGGATTCTAATCATAACGCTAACACTAATGTGCTCGATTATAACCCTAACACTCAATCGTGAATCTCAACACTAAGCCTAACGCTAAATGCACTCGACTCTAACCCAAAAGGCAATCCTGACCCGAAGCCTAACCCTAAACCTCGATTCTACCAACACAAACCCTAACCCTCATTCTAACCCTACTCCTATCCCTACCTCTATATGCACTCTAACCCTAACCCTAACCCAACCCCTAACACTAAAAATTCGCTTGATTCTAACCCTAACCCTAACCCTAACCCTCAATTCTAGGAAACCTAACCCTAAACCTAACTCTAACCCTAAAACTATCCTTAAATGCTCTCGATTATAATCCTGACCCTAATAACCCTAACCCTAAGCCTAAGCCTAAATGCAGTGGTTTCTAACCATAACTCTAACCCTCATGTGCTTGATTCTAAGCCTAACACTAAATCGTCAATCTCAACACTAACCCTAACCCTAAATGCACTCGATTCTGACCCAAAAGGCAATCCTGTCCCTAAGCATAACCCTAAACTTCGATTCTAAAAACACAAACCCTAACCCTAATCCTAACCCTAAATGCACTGTATTCTCACCCTAACTATAACCCGATTGTGCTCGATTCTAACCCTAACACTAAATCGTCAATTTCCACACTATCCCTAAGCCTAAAAGCACTGCATTCTAACCCAAAAGCTATTCCTGACCCTAAGACTAACCCTAAACCTCGATTCTACCAACACAAACCTTAACCCTAATCCTAACTCTACTCATACCCCTACCCCTAAATGCACTCTAAGCCATACCCTGACGAAAACCAGAACACAAAAAATGCGCCTGATTCTAACCCCAAGCCTAAGCCTAAGCCTAACCTTAAGCCTAACCATCGATTCTACGAAAGCGAATGCTAAACCTAACTCTAACCCTAGCACTATCCTTAAATGCTTTCGATTTTAACCCTGACCCTAACCCTAACCCTTACCCTAAACCTAAATGCACTGAATTCTAACCATAACTATAATCCTAAATGTGCTAGATTCAAACCCTAACACTAAATCGTCAATTTGAACACTAACCCACAGCCTAAATACACGCGATTCAGATCCAAAATGCAATCCTGACCCTAAGCCGAAACCTAAACCTCGATTCTACCAACACAAACCTTAACCCTAATCAGAACCCTACCCTTACCACTAGCCCTAAAAGCACTTTAACCCTAACCCTCACCCAAACGCTAACACTAAAACTGTGCTTGATTCTAACCCCAACCCTCACCCTAAGCCTAACCCTAAGCCTAACCCTCGATTCTACGAAAGCTAATCCTAAACCTAACTCTAACCCTAGCACTATCCTTAAAAGCTCTCGATTCTAACCCTGACATTAAACCTAACCCTAACCCTAAGCCTAAGCCTAACCCTAACCCTAAATGCACTGAATTCTAACCATAACTCTTTCCCTAAATGTGCTTGATTCTAACGCTAAAACTATATCATCAATTTCAACACTAACCCTAAGCCTAAATGCTCTGAATTATGACCCAAAATGCTATCCTGACCCTAAGCCTAACCCAAAACCTCGATTCTACCAACACAAACCCTAACCCTAATCCTAACCCAACTCCTCCCCTACCCCTAAATGCACTCACACCCTAACCCTAACCCCAACCCTAACACTAAAAATGCACTTGATTCTAACCCTAATACTTATCCTAACTCTCACCCAAACACTGACCCTCGATTGTATGAAAGCTAACCCTATACCAAACTCTAACCCTAACACTATCCTTAAATGCACTCGATTCTAACCCTAACCCTGAACATAACCCTAACCCTAACCCTAATCCTACCTCTAAATGCTCTGGAATCTAACCATAACTCTAACCCTAATGTGCTCGATTATAACCCTAACACTCAATCGTGAATCTCAACACTAAGCCTAAACCTAAATGCACTCGACTCTAACCCAAAAGGCAATCCTGACCCGAAGCCTAACCCTAAACCTCGATTCTACCAAAACAAACCCTAACCCTAATCCTAACCCTACTCCTATCCCTACCTCTATATGCACTCTAACCCTAAACCTAACCCAACCCCTAACACTAAAAATGCGCTTGATTCTAACCCTAACCCTCACCCTAAACCTAACCCTCAATTCTATGAAACCTAACCCTAAACCTAACTCTAACCCTAAAACTATCCTTAAATGCTCTCGATTCTAATCCTGACCCTAATAACCCTAACCCTAAGCCTAAGCCTAAATGCAGTGGATTCTAACCATAACTCTAACCCTCATGTGCTTGATCCTAAGCCTAACACTAAATCGTCAATCTCAACACTAACCCTAACCCTAAATGCACTCGATTTTAACCCAAAAGGCAATCCTGTCCCTAAGCCTAACCCTAAACTTCGATTCCAAAAACACAAACCCTAACCCCAATCCTAACCCTAAATGCACTGTATTCTCACCCTAACTATAGCCCTAATGTGCTCGATTCTAACCCTAACACTAAATCGTCAATTTCAACACTATCCCTTCTCCTAAATGCATTTCATTACAACCCAAAAGCCATTTCTGACCCTAAGACTAACCCTAAACCTCGATTCTACCAACACAAACCTTAACCCTAATCCTAACTCTACTCATACCCCTACCCCTAAATGCACTCTAAGACACACCGTGACGAAAACCACAACAGTAAAAATGCTCCTGATTCTAACCCTAACCCTCAGCCTAAGCCTAACCTTAAGCCTAACCCTCGATTCTACGAAAGCGAACGCTAAACCTAACTCTAACCCTATCACTATCCTTAAAAGCTCTCGATTCTAACCCTGACCCTAAACCTAACGCTAACCCTAAGCCTAAGCCTAACCCTAACCCTAAATGCACTGAATTCTAATCATAACTCTCCCTAAATGTGCTTGATTCTAACGCTAAAACTATATCATCAATTTCAACACTAACCTTAAGCCTAAATGCTCTGAATTAAGCCCCAAAATGCTCTCCTGACCGGAAGTCGAACCCAAAACCTCGATTCAACCAACACAAACCCTAACCCTAATCCTAACCCAACTCCTCCCCTACCCCTAAATGCACTCAAACCCTAACCCTAACCCCAACCTTAACACTAAAAATATACTTGATTCTAACCCTAATCCTTACCCTAACTCTAACCCGAACAGTGACCCTCCATTCTATGAAAGCTAACCCTATACCTAACTCTAACCCTAACACTATCCTTAAATGCACTCGATTCTAACCCTCACACTGAACATAACCCTAAACCTAACCCTAATCCTAACCCTAAATGCACTGAATTCTAACCATACCTCTAACACTAATGTGCTTGATTATAACCATAACACTCAATCATCAATCTCAACACTAAGCCTAACGCTAAATGCACTCGACTCTAACCCGAAAGGCAATCCTGACCCTAAGTCTAATCGTAAACCTCGATTCTACCAACACAAACCCTAACCCTAATCCTAAGCCACTCCTCCCATACCCCTAAATGCACTCAAACCCTAACCCTAACCCAAACCCTAACAACAAAAATGCGCTTGAATCTAACCCTAATCCTAACCCTAACCCTAACCCTAACACTAACCCTCGATTCTACGAAAGCTACCCCTATACCTAACTCTAACCCTAACACTATCCTTAAATGCACTCGATTCTAACCCTCACCCTAAACATAACCCTAACCCTAACCCTAACCCTAACCCTAACCCTAAATGCACTGGATAACAACTTAACTCTAATCCTAATGTGCTTGATTCTAACACTAACTCTAAATCGTCAATCTCAACACTAACCCTAACCCTAAATGCACTCGATTCTAAACCAAAAGGCAATCGTGACACTAACCCTAACCCTCACCCTCGAATCTATGAAAGGTAACCTTCTACATAACTCTACCCCTAACACTATCCTTAAATGCACTCGATTCTAACCCTCACCTTGAACATAACCCTAACCCTAACCCTAATCCTAACTCTAAATGCTCTGGATTCTAACCATAACTCTAACCCTAATGTGCTCGATTATAACCCTAACACTCATTCGTCAATCTCAACACTAAGCCTAACCCTAAATGCACTCGACTCTAACACAAAAGGCAATCCTGACCCAAAGCCTAACCCTAAACCTTCATTCTACCAACACAAGCCCTAACCCTAATCCTAACCCTACTCCTATCCCTACCTCTATATGCACTCTAACCCTAACCCTAACCCAACCCCTAACACTAAAAATTCGCTTGATTCTAACCCTAACCCTAACCCTAACCCTCAATTCTAGGAAACCTAACCCTAAACCTAACTCTAACCCTAAAACTATCCTTAAATTCTCTCGATTATAATCCTGACCCTAATAACCCTAACCCTAAGCCTAAGCCTAAATGCAGTGGTTTCTAACCATAACTCTAACCCTCATGTGCTTGATTCTAAGCCTAACACTAAATCGTCAATCTCAACACTAACCCTAACCCTAAATGCACTCGATTCTGACCCAAAAGGCAATCCTGTCCCTAAGCATAACCCTAAACTTCGATTCTAAAAACACAAACCCTAACCCTAATCCTAACCCTAAATGCACTGTATTCTCACCCTAACTATAACCCGATTGTGCTCGATTCTAACCCTAACACTAAATCGTCAATTTCCACACTATCCCTAAGCCTAAATGCACTGCATTCTAACCCAAAAGCTATTCCTGACCCTAAGACTAACCCTAAACCTCGATTCTACCAACACAAACCTTAACCCTAATCCTAACTCTACTCATACCCCTACCCCTAAATGCACTCTAAGCCATACCCTGACGAAAACCAGAACACAAAAAATGCGCCTGATCCTAACCCCAAGCCTAAGCCTAAGCCTAACCTTAAGCCTAACCCTCGATTCTACGAAAGGTAACCCTAAACCTAACTCTAAGCCTAGCACTATCCTTAAAAGCTCGCGATTCTAACCCTGACCCTAAACCTAACGCTAACCCTAATCCTAAGCCTAACCCTAACCCTAAATGCACTGAATTCTAATCATAACTCTTTCCCTAAATGTGTTTGATTCTAACGCTAAAACTATATCATCAATTTCAACACTAACCCTTAGCCTAAATGCTCTGAATTATAACCCAAAATGCTCTCCTGACCCTAAGCCTAACCCAAAACGTCGATTCAACCAATACAAACCCTAACCCTAATCCTAACCCACTCCTCCCGTACCTCTAAATGCACTCAAACCCTAACCCTAACCCCAACCCTAACACTAAAAATGCACTTGATTCTAACCCTAATATTTATCCTAACGCTCACCCGAGCACAGACCCTCGATTCTATGAAAGCTAACCCTATACCTAACTCTCACCCTAACACTATCCTTAAATGCACTCGATTCTAACCCTCACCCTGAACATAACCCTAACCCTTACCCCAATCCTAATCGTAAATGCACTGTATTCTAACAATAATTCTAACACTAATGTGCTCAATTATAACCCTAACACTCAATCGTCAATCTCAACACTAAGCCTAACGCTAAATGCACTCGACTCTAACCCGAAAGGCAATCCTGACCCTAAGCTCAACCCTAAACCTCGATTCTACCAACACAAATCCTAACCCTAATTCTAACTCACTTCTCCCGTACCCCTAAATGCACTCAAACCCAAACCCTAACCCCAACCCTAACAGTAAAAATGCGCTTGATTCTAACCCTAATCCTAACCCTTACCCTAACCCTAACACTATCCTTAAATGCACTCGATTCTAACCCTCACCCTAAACATAACCCTAACCCTAAACCTAATCCTAATCCTAAATGCACTGGATTCCAACCTTAACACTAATCCTAATGTGCTTGATTCTATCACTAACTCTAAATCGTCAATCTCAACACTAACCCTAACCGTAAATGCACTCGATTCTAAACCAAAAGGCAATCGTGACACTAACCCTAACCCTCACCCTCGAATCTATGAAAGCTAACCTTCTACATAACTGTACCCCTAACACTATCCTTAAATGCACTCGATTCTAACCCTCACCCTGAACATAACCCTAACCCTAACCCTAATCCTACCTCTAAATGCTCTGGAATCTAACCATAACTCTAACCCTAATGTGCTCGACTATAACCCTAACACTCATTCGTCAATCTCAACACGAAGCCTAACCCTAAATGCACTTGACTCTAACCCAAAAGGCAATCCTGACCCGAAGCCTAACCCTAAACCTCGATTCTACCAACACAAACCCTAACCCTAATCCTAACCCTACTCCTATCCCTACCTCTATATGCACTCTAACCCTAACCCTAACCCAACCCCTAACACTAAAAATGCGCTTGATTCTAACCCTAACCCTAACCCTAACCCTAACCCTCAATTCTACGAAACCTAACCCTCAACCTAACTCTAACCCTAAAACTATCCTTAAATGCTCTCGATTCTAATCCTGACCCTAATAACCCTAACCCTAACCCTAAGCCTAAATGCAGTGGATTCTAACCATAACTGTAACCCTCATGTGCTTGATTCTAAGCCTAACACTAAATCGTCAATCTCAACACTAACCCTAACCCTAAATGCACTCGATTCTGACCCAAAAGGCAATCCTGTCCCTAAGCATAACCCTAAACTTCGATTCTAAAACACAAACCCTAACCCTAATCCTAACCCTAAATGCACTGTATTCTAACCATAACTATAACCCTAATGTGCTCGATTCTAACCCTAACACTAAATGGTCAATTTCAACACTATCCCTAAGCCTAAATGCACTGCATTCTAACCCAAAAGCCTTTCCTGACCCTAAGCCTAACCCCAAACCTCGATTCTACGAAAATAAACCTTAACCCTAATCCTAACTCTACTCATACCCCTACCCTTAAATGCACTCTAAGCCATACCCTGCCGAAAACCACAACACTAAAAATGCGCCTGATTCTAACCCTAAGCCTAAGCCTAAGACTAACCTTAAGCCTAACCCTCGATTCTACGAAAGCGAACGCTAAACCTAACTCTAACCCTAGCACTATCCTTAAATGCTCTCGATTTTAACCCTGACCCTAACCCTAACCCTAACCCTAACCCTAAATGCACTGAATTCTAACCATAACTCTAATCCTAAATGTGCTCGATTTAAACCCTAACACTAAATCGTCAATTTGAACACTAACCCAAAGCCTACATACACGCGATTCAGATCCAAAATGCAATTCTGACCCTAAGCCGAAAACCGAAACCTCGATTCTGCCAACACAAACCTTAACCCTAATCAGAAGCCTACCCCTACCAATAGCCCTAAAAGCACTTTAACCCTAACCCTCACCCAAACGCTAACACTAAAACTGTGCTTGATTCTAACCCTAACCCTCACCCTAAGCCTAACCCTAAGCCTAACCCTCGATTCTACGAAAGCGAACCCTAAACCTAACTCTAACCCTAGCACTATCCTTAAAAGCTCTCGATTCTAACCCTGACCCTAAACCTAACCCTAACCCTAAGCCTAAGCCTAACCCTAACCCTAAATGCACTAGATTCTAACCATAACTCTAACACTAATGTGCTCGATTATAACCCTAACACTCAATCCTCAATCTCAACACTAAGCCTAACGCTAAATGCACTCGACTCTAACCCGAAAGGCAATCCTGACCCGAAACCTAACCCTAAACCTCGATTCAACCAACACAAACCCTAACCCTAATCCTAACCCACTCCTCCCGTACCCCTAAATGCACTCAAACCCTAACCATAACCCCAAACCTAACAGTAAAAATGCACTTGATTCTACACCTAATCCTAACCCTAACACTAACCCTAACACTAACCCTCGATTCTATGAAAGCTAGCCCTACACCTAACTCTAACCCTAACACTATCCTTAAATGCACTCGATTCTAACCCTCACACTAAACATAACCCTAACCCTAACCCTAATCCTAACCCTAAATGCACTGGATTCCAACCTTAACTCTAATCCTAATGTGCTTTATTCTAACACTAACTCTAAATCGTCAATCTCAACACTAACCCTAACCCTAAATGCACTTGATTCTAACCCAAAAGGCAAT
The DNA here is from genome assembly GCF_028372415.1 of Notamacropus eugenii. Taxonomy (NCBI): domain Eukaryota; kingdom Metazoa; phylum Chordata; class Mammalia; order Diprotodontia; family Macropodidae; genus Notamacropus; species Notamacropus eugenii. The sequence goes on from NC_092873.1 coordinate 9,250,825, forward strand.
CCTGACCCTAACCCTAACCCTAACCCTCGAATCTACGAAAGCTAACCTTATACCTAACTCTAACACTGACACCATCCTTACATGCACTCGATTCTAACCCTCACCCTGAACATAACCCTAACCCTAACCCTAATCCTAACCCTAAATGCACTGGATTCTAATCATAACGCTAACACTAATGTGCTCGATTATAACCCTAACACTCAATCGTGAATCTCAACACTAAGCCTAACGCTAAATGCACTCGACTCTAACCCAAAAGGCAATCCTGACCCGAAGCCTAACCCTAAACCTCGATTCTACCAACACAAACCCTAACCCTAATCCTAACCCTACTCCTATCCCTACCTCTATATGCACTCTAACCCTAACCCTAACCCAACCCCTAACACTAAAAATGCGCTTGATTCTAACCCTAACCCTAACCCTATCCGTAACCCTCAATTCTACGAAACCTAACCCTCAACCTAACTCTAACTCTAAAACTATCCTTAAATGCTCTCGATTCTAATCCTGACCCTAATAACCCTAACCCTAAGCCTAAGCCTAAATGCAGTGGATTCTAACCATAACTCTAACCCTCATGTGCTTGATTCTAAGCCGCACAATAATCGTCAATCTCAACACTAACCCTAACCCTAAATGCACTCGATTCTAACCCAAAAGGCAATCCTGTCCCTAAGCCTAACCCTAAACTTCGATTCTAAAAACACAAACCCTAACCCTAATCCTAACCCTAAATTCACTGTATTCTAACCATAACTATAACCCTAATGTGCTCGATTCTAACCCTAACACTACATCATCAATTTCAACATTATCCCTAAGCCTAAATGCACTGCATTCTAACCCAAAAGCCATTCCTGACCCTAAGCCTAACCCTAAACCTCGATTCTACCAACACAAACCTTAACCCTAATCCTAACTCTACTCATACCCCTACCCCTAAATGCACTCTAAGCCATACCCTGACGAAAACCACAACACAAAAAATGCGCCTGATTCTAACCCCAAGCCTAAGCCTAAGCCTAACCTTAAGCCTAACCATCGATTCTACGAAAGCGAATGCTAAACCTAACTCTAACCCTAGCACTATCCTTAAATGCTTTCGATTTTAACCCTGACCCTAACCTTAACCCTTACCCTAAACCTAAATGCACTGAATTCTAACCATAACTATAATCCTAAATGTGCTAGATTCAAACCCTAACACTAAATCGTCAATTTGAACACTAACCCACAGCCTAAATACACGCGATTCAGATCCAAAATGCAATCCTGACCCTAAGCCGAAACCTAAACCTCGATTCTACCAACACAAACCTTAACCCTAATCAGAACCCTACCCTTACCACTAGCCCTAAAAGCACTTTAACCCTAACCCTCACCCAAACGCTAACACTAAAACTGTGCTTGATTCTAACCCCAACCCTCACCCTAAACCTAACCCTAAGCTTAACCCTCGATTCTACGAAAGCTAATCCTAAACCTAACTCTAACCCTAGCACTATCCTTAAAAGCTCTCGATTCTAACCCTGACATTAAACCTAACCCTAACCCTAAGCCTAAGCCTAACCCTAACCCTAAATGCACTGAATTCTAATCATAACTCTTTCCCTAAATGTGCTTGATTCTAACGCTAAAACTATATCATCAATTTCAACACTAACCCTAAGCCTAAATGCTCTGAATTATGACCCAAAATGCTATCCTGACCCTAAGCCTAACCCAAAACCTCGATTCTACCAACACAAACCCTAACCCTAATCCTAACCCATCTCCTCCCCTACCCCTAAATGCACTCACACCCTAACCCTAACCCCAACCCTAACACTAAAAATGCACTTGATTCTAACCCTAATACTTATCCTAACTCTCACCCAAACACTGACCCTCGATTCTATGAAAGCTAACCCTATACCGAACTCTAACCCTAACACTATCTTTAAATGCACTCGATTCTAACCCTCACCCTGAATATAACCCTAACCCTAACCCTAATCCTAACCCTAAATGCACTGGATTCTAACCATAACTCTAACACTAATGTGCTCGATTATAACCCTAACACTCAATCGTCAATCTCAACACTAAGTCTAACGCTAAATGCACTCGACTCTAACCCGAAAGGCAATCCTGACCCTAAGCTCAACCCTAAACCTCGATTCTACCAACACAAATCCTAACCCTAATTCTAACTCACTTCTCCCGTACCCCTAAATGCACTCAAACCCAAACCCTAACCCCAACCCTAACAGTAAAAATGCGCTTGATTCTAACCCTAATCCTAACCCTTACCCTAACCCTAACACTATCCTTAAATGCACTCGATTCTAACCCTCACCCTAAACATAACCCTAACCCTAAACCTAATCCTAATCCTAAATGCACTGGATTCCAACCTTAACACTAATCCTAATGTGCTTGATTCTATCACTAACTCTAAATCGTCAATCTCAACACTAACCCTAACCGTAAATGCACTCGATTCTAAACCAAAAGGCAATCGTGACACTAACCCTAACCCTCACCCTCGAATCTATGAAAGCTAACCTTCTACATAACTGTACCCCTAACACTATCCTTAAATGCACTCGATTCTAACCCTCACCCTGAACATAACCCTAACCCTAACCCTAATCCTACCTCTAAATGCTCTGGAATCTAACCATAACTCTAACCCTAATGTGCTCGACTATAACCCTAACACTCATTCGTCAATCTCAACACGAAGCCTAACCCTAAATGCACTTGACTCTAACCCAAAAGGCAATCCTGACCCGAAGCCTAACCCTAAACCTCGATTCTACCAACACAAACCCTAACCCTAATCCTAACCCTACTCCTATCCCTACCTCTATATGCACTCTAACCCTAACCCTAACCCAACCCCTAACACTAAAAATGCGCTTGATTCTAACCCTAACCCTAACCCTAACACTAACCCTCAATTCTACGAAACCTAACCCTCAACCTAACTCTAACCCTAAAACTATCCTTAAATGCTCTCGATTCTAATCCTGACCCTAATAACCCTAACCCTAACCCTAAGCCTAAATGCAGTGGATTCTAACCATAACTGTAACCCTCATGTGCTTGATTCTAAGCCTAACACTAAATCGTCAATCTCAACACTAACCCTAACCCTAAATGCACTCGATTCTAACCCAAAAGGCAATCCTGTCCCTAAGCCTAACCCTAAACTTCGATTCTAAAAACACAAACCCTAACCCTAATCCTAACCCTAAATGCACTGTATTCTAACCATAACTATAACCCTAATGTGCTCGATTCTAACCCTAACACTAAATGGTCAATTTCAACACTATCCCTAAGCCTAAATGCACTGCATTCTAACCCAAAAGCCTTTCCTGACCCTAAGCCTAACCCCAAACCTCGATTCTACGAAAATAAACCTTAACCCTAATCCTAACTCTACTCATACCCCTACCCTTAAATGCACTCTAAGCCATACCCTGCCGAAAACCACAACACTAAAAATGCGCCTGATTCTAACCCTAAGCCTAAGCCTAAGACTAACCTTAAGCCTAACCCTCGATTCTACGAAAGCGAACGCTAAACCTAACTCTAACCCTAGCACTATCCTTAAATGCTCTCGATTTTAACCCTGACCCTAACCCTAACCCTAACCCTAACCCTAAATGCACTGAATTCTAACCATAACTCTAATCCTAAATGTGCTCGATTTAAACCCTAACACTAAATCGTCAATTTGAACACTAACCCAAAGCCTACATACACGCGATTCAGATCCAAAATGCAATTCTGACCCTAAGCCGAAAACCGAAACCTCGATTCTGCCAACACAAACCTTAACCCTAATCAGAAGCCTACCCCTACCAATAGCCCTAAAAGCACTTTAACCCTAACCCTCACCCAAACGCTAACACTAAAACTGTGCTTGATTCTAACCCTAACCCTCACCCTAAGCCTAACCCTAAGCCTAACCCTCGATTCTACGAAAGCGAACCCTAAACCTAACTCTAACCCTAGCACTATCCTTAAAAGCTCTCGATTCTAACCCTGACCCTAAACCTAACCCTAACCCTAAGCCTAAGCCTAACCCTAACCCTAAATGCACTAGATTCTAACCATAACTCTAACACTAATGTGCTCGATTATAACCCTAACACTCAATCCTCAATCTCAACACTAAGCCTAACGCTAAATGCACTCGACTCTAACCCGAAAGGCAATCCTGACCCGAAACCTAACCCTAAACCTCGATTCAACCAACACAAACCCTAACCCTAATCCTAACCCACTCCTCCCGTACCCCTAAATGCACTCAAACCCTAACCATAACCCCAAACCTAACAGTAAAAATGCACTTGATTCTACACCTAATCCTAACCCTAACACTAACCCTAACACTAACCCTCGATTCTATGAAAGCTAGCCCTACACCTAACTCTAACCCTAACACTATCCTTAAATGCACTCGATTCTAACCCTCACACTAAACATAACCCTAACCCTAACCCTAATCCTAACCCTAAATGCACTGGATTCCAACCTTAACTCTAATCCTAATGTGCTTTATTCTAACACTAACTCTAAATCGTCAATCTCAACACTAACCCTAACCCTAAATGCACTTGATTCTAACCCAAAAGGCAATCCTGACCCTAACCCTAACCCTAACCCTCGAATCTACGAAAGCTAACCTTATACCTAACTCTAACACTGACACCATCCTTACATGCACTCGATTCTAACCCTCACCCTGAACATAACCCTAACCCTAACCCTAATCCTAACCCTAAATGCACTGGATTCTAATCATAACGCTAACACTAATGTGCTCGATTATAACCCTAACACTCAATCGTGAATCTCAACACTAAGCCTAACGCTAAATGCACTCGACTCTAACCCAAAAGGCAATCCTGACCCGAAGCCTAACCCTAAACCTCGATTCTACCAACACAAACCCTAACCCTAATCCTAACCCTACTCCTATCCCTACCTCTATATGCACTCTAACCCTAACCCTAACCCAACCCCTAACACTAAAAATGCGCTTGATTCTAACCCTAACCCTAACCCTATCCGTAACCCTCAATTCTACGAAACCTAACCCTCAACCTAACTCTAACTCTAAAACTATCCTTAAATGCTCTCGATTCTAATCCTGACCCTAATAACCCTAACCCTAAGCCTAAGCCTAAATGCAGTGGATTCTAACCATAACTCTAACCCTCATGTGCTTGATTCTAAGCCGCACAATAATCGTCAATCTCAACACTAACCCTAACCCTAAATGCACTCGATTCTAACCCAAAAGGCAATCCTGTCCCTAAGCCTAACCCTAAACTTCGATTCTAAAAACACAAACCCTAACCCTAATCCTAACCCTAAATTCACTGTATTCTAACCATAACTATAACCCTAATGTGCTCGATTCTAACCCTAACACTACATCATCAATTTCAACATTATCCCTAAGCCTAAATGCACTGCATTCTAACCCAAAAGCCATTCCTGACCCTAAGCCTAACCCTAAACATCGATTCTACCAACACAAACCTTAACCCTAATCCTAACTCTACTCATACCCCTACCCCTAAATGCACTCTAAGCCATACCCTGACGAAAACCACAACACAAAAAATGCGCCTGATTCTAACCCCAAGCCTAAGCCTAAGCCTAACCTTAAGCCTAACCATCGATTCTACGAAAGCGAATGCTAAACCTAACTCTAACCCTAGCACTATCCTTAAATGCTTTCGATTTTAACCCTGACCCTAACCCTAACCCTTACCCTAAACCTAAATGCACTGAATTCTAACCATAACTATAATCCTAAATGTGCTAGATTCAAACCCTAACACTAAATCGTCAATTTGAACACTAACCCACAGCCTAAATACACGCGATTCAGATCCAAAATGCAATCCTGACCCTAAGCCGAAACCTAAACCTCGATTCTACCAACACAAACCTTAACCCTAATCAGAACCCTACCCTTACCACTAGCCCTAAAAGCACTTTAACCCTAACCCTCACCCAAACGCTAACACTAAAACTGTGCTTGATTCTAACCCCAACCCTCACCCTAAACCTAACCCTAAGCTTAACCCTCGATTCTACGAAAGCTAATCCTAAACCTAACTCTAACCCTAGCACTATCCTTAAAAGCTCTCGATTCTAACCCTGACATTAAACCTAACCCTAACCCTAAGCCTAAGCCTAACCCTAACCCTAAATGCACTGAATTCTAATCATAACTCTTTCCCTAAATGTGCTTGATTCTAACGCTAAAACTATATCATCAATTTCAACACTAACCCTAAGCCTAAATGCTCTGAATTATGACCCAAAATGCTATCCTGACCCTAAGCCTAACCCAAAACCTCGATTCTACCAACACAAACCCTAACCCTAATCCTAACCCATCTCCTCCCCTACCCCTAAATGCACTCACACCCTAACCCTAACCCCAACCCTAACACTAAAAATGCACTTGATTCTAACCCTAATACTTATCCTAACTCTCACCCAAACACTGACCCTCGATTCTATGAAAGCTAACCCTATACCGAACTCTAACCCTAACACTATCTTTAAATGCACTCGATTCTAACCCTCACCCTGAATATAACCCTAACCCTAACCCTAATCCTAACCCTAAATGCACTGGATTCTAACCATAACTCTAACACTAATGTGCTCGATTATAACCCTAACACTCAATCGTCAATCTCAACACTAAGTCTAACGCTAAATGCACTCGATTCTAACCCGAAAGGCAATCCTGACCCTAAGCCTCATCCTAATCCTCGATTCTACCAACACAAACCCTAACCCTAATTCTAACCCACTCCTCCCGTACCCCTAAATGCACTCAAACCCTAACCCTAACCCCAAAACTAACACTAAAAATGCACTTGATTCTGCCCCTAATCATGACCCTAACCCTAACACTAACCCTCGATTCTACGAAAGCTATCCCTATACCTAACTTTAACCCTAACACTATCCTTAAATGCACTCGGTTCTAACCCTCATCCTAAACATAACCCAAACCCTAACCCTAATCCTAAGCCTAAATGCACTGGATTCCAACCTTAACTCTAATCTTAATGTGCTTGATTCTAACACTAACTCTAAATCGTTCATCTCAACACTAACCCTAACCCTAAATGGACTCGATTCTAACCCAAAAGGCAATCCTGACACTAACCCTAACCCTAACCCTCGAATCTACAAAAGCTAACCTTCTACATAACTGTACCCCTAACACTATCCTTAAATGCACTCGATTCTAACCCTCACCCTGAACATAACCCTAACCCTAACCCTAATCCTAACTCTAAATGCTCTGAATTCTAACCAGAACTCTAACCCTAATGTGCTCGATTATAACCCTAATACTCATTCGTCAATCTCAACACTAAGCCTAACCCTAAATGCACTCGACTCTAACCCAAAAGGCAATCCTGACCCGAAGCCTAACCCTAAACCTCGATTCTACCAACACAAACCCTAACCCTAATCCTAACCCTACTCCTATCCCTACCTCTATATGCACTCTAACCCTAACCCTAACCGAACCCCTAACACTAAAAATGCGCTTGATTCTAACCCTAACCGTAACCCTAACCCTAACCCTCAATTCTACGAAACCTAGCCCTCAACCTAACTCTAACCCTAACACTATCCTTAAATGCACTCGATTCTAACCCTCACCCTAAACATAACCCTAACCCTACCCTAATCCTAACCCTAAATGCACTGGATTCCAACCTTAACTATAATCCTAATGTGCTCGATTCTAACACTAACTCTAAATCGTCAATTTCAACACTATCCCTAAGCCTAAATGCACTTGATTCTAACCTAAAAGCCATTCCTGACCCTAAGCCTAACCCCAAACCTCGATTCTACCAACACAAACCTTAACCCTAATCCTAACTCTACTCATACCCCTACCCCTAAATGCACTCTAAGCCATACCCTGACGAAAACCACAACACTAAAAATGCGCCTGATTCTAACCCTAAGCCTAAGCCTAAGCCTAACCTTAAGCCTAACCCTCGATTCTACGAAAGCTAACGCTACACCTAACTCTAACCCTAGCACTATCCTTAAATGCTCTCGATTTTAACCCTGAGCCTAACCTTAACCCTAACCCTAACCCTAAATGCACTGAATTCTAACCATAACTCTAACCCCAAATGTGCTCGATTCAAACCCTAATACTAAATCGTCAATTTGAACACTAACCCAAAGCCTAAATACATGCGATTCAGATCCAAAATGCAATCCTGACCTTAAGCCTAAACCTAAGCCTCGATTCTACCAACACAAACCTTAACCCTAATCCTCAAGCTAAGCCTCACCCTAAGCCTAAACCTCGATTCTACGAAAGCTAACCCTAAAGCTAACTCTAACCCTAAAACTATCCTTAAATGCTCTCAATTCTAATCCTGACCCTAATAACCCTAACCCTAAGCCTAAGCCTAAATGCGGTGGATTCTAACCATAACTCTAACCCTCATGTGCTTGATTCTAAGCCTAACACTAAATCGTCAATCTCAACACTAACCCCAACCCTAAATGCACTCGATTCTAACCCAAAAGGCAATCCTGACCCTAACCCTAACCCTGACCCTCGAATCTACGAAAGCTAACCTTCTATATAACTCTACCCCTAACACTATCCTTAAATGCACTCGATTCTAACCCTCACCCTGAACATAACCCTAACCCTAACCCTAATCCTAACTCTAAGTGCTCTGGATTCTAAGAATAACTCTAACACTATTGTGCTCGATTATAACCCTAACACTCAATCGTCAATCTCAACACTAAGCCTAACCGTAAATGCACTCGACTCTAACCCAAAAGGCAATCATGACCCGAAGCAAAACCCTAAACCTCGATTCTACCAACACAAACCCTGACCATAATCCTAACCGTACTCCTATCCTTACCTCTATATGCACTCTAACCCTAACCCTAACCCAAACCCTAACACTAAAAATGCGCTTGATTCTAACCCTAACCGTAACCCTAACACTAACCCTCAATCCTACGAAACCTAACCCTCAACCTAACTCTAACCCTAAAACTATCCTTAAAAGCTCTCGATTATAATCCTGACCCTAATAACTCTAACCCTAAGCCTAAGCCTAAATGCAGTGGATTCTAACCATAACTCTAACCCTCATGTGCTTGATTCTAAGCCTAACACTAAATCGTCAATCTCAACACTAACCCTAACCCTAAATGCACTCGATTCTAACCCAAAAGGCAATCCTGTCCTTAAGCATAACCCTAAACTTCGATTCTAAAAACACAAACACTAACCCTAATCTTAACCCTAAATGCACTGTATTCTCACCCTAACTATAACCCGATTGTGCTCGATTCTAACCCTAACACTAAATCGTCAATTTCCACACTATCCCTAAGCCTAAATGCACTGCATTCTAACCCAAAAGCTATTCCTGACCCTAAGCCTAACCCTAAACCTCGATTCTACGAACACAAACCTTAACCCTAATCCTAACTCTACTCATACCCCTACCCCTAAATGCACTCTAAGCCATACCCTGACGAAAACCACAACACAAAAAATGCGCCTGATTCTAACCCCAAGCCTAAGCCTAAGCCTAACCTTAAGCCTAACCATCGATTCTACGAAATCGAATGCTAAACCTAACTCTAACCCTAGCACTATCCTTAAATGCTTTCGATTTTAACCCTGACCCTAACCCTAACCCTTACCCTAAACCTAAATGCACTGAATTCTAACCATAACTATAATCCTAAATGTGCTAGATTCAAACCCTAACACTAAATCGTCAATTTGAACACTAACCCACAGCCTAAATACACGCGATTCAGATCCAAAATGCAATCCTGACCCTAAGCCGAAACCTAAACCTCGATTCTACCAACACAAACCTTAACCCTAATCAGAACCCTACCCTTACCACTAGCCCTAAAAGCACTTTAACCCTAACCCTCACCCAAACGCTAACACTAAAACTGTGCTTGATTCTAACCCCAACCCTCACCCTAAGCCTAACCCTAAGCCTAACCCTCGATTCTACGAAAGCTAATCCTAAACCTAACTCTAACCCTAGCACTATCCTTAAAAGCTCTCGATTCTAACCCTGATATTAAACCTAACCCTAACCCTAAGCCTAAGCCTAACCCTAACCCTAAATGCACTGAATTCTAATCATAACTCTTTCCCTAAATGTGCTTGATTCTAACGCTAAAACTATATCATGAATTTCAACACTAACCCTAAGCCTAAATGCTCTGAATTATGACCCAAAATGCTATCCTGACCCTAAGCCTAACCCAAAACCTCGATTCTACCAACACAAACCCTAACCCTAATCCTAACCCATCTCCTCCCCTACCCCTAAATGCACTCACACCCTAACCCTAACCCCAACCCTAACACTAAAAATGCACTTGATTCTAACCCTAATACTTATCCTAACTCTCACCCAAACACTGACCCTCGATTCTATGAAAGCTAACCCTATACCGAACTCTAACCCTAACACTATCTTTAAATGCACTCGATTCTAACCCTCACCCTGAATATAACCCTAACCCTAACCCTAATCCTAACCCTAAATGCACTGGATTCTAACCATAACTCTAACACTAATGTGCTCGATTATAACCCTAACACTCAATCGTCAATCTCAACACTAAGTCTAACGCTAAATGCACTCGTTTCTAACCCGAAAGGCAATCCTGACCCTAAGCCTCATCCTAATCCTCGATTCTACCAACACAAACCCTAACCCTAATTCTAACCCACTCCTCCCGTACCCCTAAATGCACTCAAACCCTAACCCTAACCCCAAAACTAACACTAAAAATGCACTTGATTCTGCCCCTAATCATGACCCTAACCCTAACACTAACCCTCGATTCTACGAAAGCTATCCCTATACCTAACTTTAACCCTAACACTATCCTTAAATGCACTCGGTTCTAACCCTCATCCTAAACATAACCCAAACCCTAACCCTAATCCTAAGCCTAAATGCACTGGATTCCAACCTTAACTCTAATCTTAATGTGCTTGATTCTAACACTAACTCTAAATCGTTCATCTCAACACTAACCCTAACCCTAAATGGACTCGATTCTAACCCAAAAGGCAATCCTGACACTAACCCTAACCCTAACCCTCGAATCTACAAAAGCTAACCTTCTACATAACTGTACCCCTAACACTATCCTTAAATGCACTCGATTCTAACCCTCACCCTGAACATAACCCTAACCCTAACCCTAATCCTAACTCTAAATGCTCTGAATTCTAACCAGAACTCTAACCCTAATGTGCTCGATTATAACCCTAATACTCATTCGTCAATCTCAACACTAAGCCTAACCCTAAATGCACTCGACTCTAACCCAAAAGGCAATCCTGACCCGAAGCCTAACCCTAAACCTCGATTCTACCAACACAAACCCTAACCCTAATCCTAACCCTACTCCTATCCCTACCTCTATATGCACTCTAACCCTAACCCTAACCGAACCCCTAACACTAAAAATGCGCTTGATTCTAACCCTAACCGTAACCCTAACCCTAACCCTCAATTCTACGAAACCTAGCCCTCAACCTAACTCTAACCCTAACACTATCCTTAAATGCACTCGATTCTAACCCTCACCCTAAACATAACCCTAACCCTACCCTAATCTTAACCCTAAATGCACTGGATTCCAACCTTAACTATAATCCTAATGTGCTCGATTCTAACACTAACTCTAAATCGTCAATTTCAACACTATCCCTAAGCCTAAATGCACTTGATTCTAACCTAAAAGCCATTCCTGACCCTAAGCCTAACCCCAAACCTCGATTCTACCAACACAAACCTTAACCCTAATCCTAACTCTACTCATACCCCTACCCCTAAATGCACTCTAAGCCATACCCTGACGAAAACCACAACACTAAAAATGCGCCTGATTCTAACCCTAAGCCTAAGCCTAAGCCTAACCTTAAGCCTAACCCTCGATTCTACGGAAAGCGAACGCTAAACCTAACTCTAACCCTAGCACTATCCTTAAATGCTCTCGATTTTAACCCTGAGCCTAACCTTAACCCTAACCCTAACCCTAAATGCACTGAATTCTAACCATAACTCTAACCCCAAATGTGCTCGATTCAAACCCTAATACTAAATCGTCAATTTGAACACTAACCCAAAGCCTGAATACATGCGATTCAGATCCAAAATGCAATCCTGACCTTAAGCCTAAACCTAAACCTCGATTCTACCAACACAAACCTTAACCCTAATCCTCAAGCTAAGCCTCACCCTAAGCCTAAACCTCGATTCTACGAAAGCTAACCCTAAAGCTAACTCTAACCCTAAAACTATCCTTAAATGCTCTCAATTCTAATCCTGACCCTAATAACCCTAACCCTAAGCCTAAGCCTAAATGCGGTGGATTCTAACCATAACTCTAACCCTCATGTGCTTGATTCTAAGCCTAACACTAAATCGTCAATCTCAACACTAACCCCAACCCTAAATGCACTCGATTCTAACCCAAAAGGCAATCCTGACCCTAACCCTAACCCTGACCCTCGAATCTACGAAAGCTAACCTTCTATATAACTCTACCCCTAACACTATCCTTAAATGCACTCGATTCTAACCCTCACCCTGAACATAACCCTAACCCTAACCCTAATCCTAACTCTAAGTGCTCTGGATTCTAACAATAACTCTAACACTATTGTGCTCGATTATAACCCTAACACTCAATCGTCAATCTCAACACTAAGCCTAACCGTAAATGCACTCGACTCTAACCCAAAAGGCAATCATGACCCGAAGCAAAACCCTAAACCTCGATTCTACCAACACAAACCCTGACCATAATCCTAACCGTACTCCTATCCTTACCTCTATATGCACTCTAACCCTAACCCTAACCCAAACCCTAACACTAAAAATGCGCTTGATTCTAACCCTAACCGTAACCCTAACACTAACCCTCAATCCTACGAAACCTAACCCTCAACCTAACTCTAACCCTAAAACTATCCTTAAAAGCTCTCGATTATAATCCTGACCCTTATAACTCTAACCCTAAGCCTAAGCCTAAATGCACTGGATTCTAACCATAACTCTAACCCTCATGTGCTTGATTCTAAGCCTAACACTAAATCGTCAATCTCAACACTAACCCTAACCCTAAATGCACTAGATTCTAACCCAAAAGGCAATCCTGTCCTTAAGCATAACCCTAAACTTCGATTCTAAAAACACAAACACTAACCCTAATCTTAACCCTAAATGCACTGTATTCTCACCCTAACTATAACCCGATTGTGCTCGATTCTAACCCTAACACTAAATCGTCAATTTCCACACTATCCCTAAGCCTAAATGCACTGCATTCTAACCCAAAAGCTATTCCTGACCCTAAGCCTAACCCTAAACCTCGATTCTACGAACACAAACCTTAACCCTAATCCTAACTCTACTCATACCCCTACCCCTAAATGCACTCTAAGCCATACCCTGACGAAACCCACAACACTAAAAATGCGCCTGACTCTAACCCTAAGCCTAAGCCTAAGACTAACCTTAAGCCTAACCCTCGATTCTACGAAAGCGAACGCTAAACCTAACTCTAACCCTAGCACTATCCTTAAATGCTCTCGATTTTAACCCTGACCCTAACCCTAACCCTAACCCTAAATGCACTGAATTCTAACCATAACTCTAACCCTAAATGTGCTCGATTAAAACCCTAACACTAAATCGTCAATTTGAACACTAACCCAAAGCCTAAATACACGCGATTCTGATCCAAAATGCAATCCTGACCCTAAGCCTAACCAAAAACCTCGATTCTACCAACACAAACCTTAACCCTAATCCCTAACTCTACTCTTACCCCTACCCCTAAATGCACTCTAAGGCATACCCTGACGAAAACCACAACACTAAAAATGCTCCTGATTCTAACCCTAACCCTCAGCCTAAGCCTAACCTTAAGCCTAACCCTCGATTCTACGAAAGCGAACCCTAAACCTAACTCTAACTCTACCACTATCCTTAAAAGCTCTCGATTCTAACCCTGACCCTAAACCTGACCCTAACCCTAAGCCTAAGCCTAACCCTAACCCTAAATGCACTGAATTCTAATCATAACTCTCCCTAAATGTGCTTGATTCTAACGCTAAAACTATATCATCAATTTCAACACTAACCTTAGGCCTAAATGCTCTGAATTATGACACAAAATTGCTCTCCTGACCCTAAGCCTAACCCAACACCTCGATTCAACCAACACAAACCCTAACCCTAATCCTAACCCAACTCCTCCCCTACCCCTAAATGCACTCAAACCCTAACCCTATCCCCAACCCTAACACTAAAAATGCACTTGATTCTAACCTTAATCACTACCCTAACTCTAACCCGAAGACTGACCCTCGATTCTATGAAAGCTAACCCTATACCTAACTCTCACCCTAACACTATCCTTAAATGCACTCGATTCTAACACTCACCCTGAACATAACCCTAACCCTAACCCCAATCCTAATCGTAAATGCACTGGATTCTAACCATAACTCTAACACTAATGTGCTGAAATATAACCCTAACACTCAATCGTCAATCTCAACACTAAGCATAACGCTAAATGCACTCGACTCTAACCCGAAAGGCAATCCTGACCCTAAGCCCAACCCTAAACCTCGATTCTACCAACACAAACCCTAACCCTAATCCTAACCCACTCCTCCCGTACCCCTAAATGCACTCAAACCCCAACCCTATCCCCAACCCTGACAGTAAAAATGGGCTTGATTCTAACCCTAATCCTAACCCTAACCCTAACCCTAACACTATCCTTAAATGCACTCGATTCTAACCCTCACCCTAAACATAACCCTAACCCTAAACCTAATCCTAACCCTAAATGCACTGGATTCAAACCTTAACACTAATCCTAATGTGCTTGATTCTATCACTAACTCTAAATCGTCAATCTCAACACTAACCTCAACCCTAAATGCACTCGATTCTAACCCAAAAGGCAATCCTGACCCTAACCCTAACCCTGACCCTCGAATCTACGAAAGCTAACCTTCTATATAACTCTACCCCTAACACTATCCTTAAATGCACTCGATTCTAACCCTCACCCTGAACATAACCCTAACCCTAACCCTAATCCTAACTCTAAATGCTCTGTATTCTAACCATAACTCTAACCCTAATGTGCTCGATTATAACCCTAACACTCATTCGTCAATCTGAACACTAAGCCTAATCCTAAATGCACTCGACTCTAACCCAAAAGGCAATCCTGACCCGAAGCCTAACCCTAAACCTCGATTCTACCAACACAAACCCTAACCCTCATCCTAACCCTACTCCTATCCCTACCGCTATATGCACTCTAACCTGAACCCTAACCCAACCCCTAACACTAAAAATGCGCTTGATTCTAACCCTAACCCTAACCCTAACACTAACCCTCAATTCTACGAAACCTAACCCTCAACCTAACTCTAACCCCTAAAACTATCCTTAAATGCTCTCGATTCTAATCCTGACCCTAATAACCCTAACCCTAAGCCTAAGCCTAAAAGCAGTGGATTCTGACCATAACTCTAACCCTCATGTGCTTGATTCTAAGCCTAACACTAAATCGTCAATCTCAACAGTAACCCTAACCCTTAATGCACTCGATTCTAACCCAAAAGGCAATCCTGTCCCTAAGCCTAACCCTAAACTTCGATTCTAAAAACACAAACCCTAACCCTAATCCTAACCCTAAATGCACTGTATTCTAACCATAACTATAACCCGATTGTGCTCGATTCTAACCCTAACACTAAATCGTCAATTTCCACACTATC
Source organism: Notamacropus eugenii (assembly GCF_028372415.1). Classification (NCBI taxonomy): domain Eukaryota; kingdom Metazoa; phylum Chordata; class Mammalia; order Diprotodontia; family Macropodidae; genus Notamacropus; species Notamacropus eugenii. Next base: position 9,266,735 of record NC_092873.1, read on the forward strand.
CCTAAGCCTAAATGCACTGCATTCTAACCCAAAAGCTATTCCTGACCTTAAGCCTAACCTTAAACCTCGATTCTACCAACACAAACCTTAAACCTAATCCTAACTCTACTCATACCCCCTACCCCTAAATGCACTCTAAGCCATACCCTGACGAAACCCACAACACTAAAAATGCGCCTGACTCTAACCCTAAGCCTAAGCCTAAGACTAACCTTAAGCCTAACCCTCGATTCTACGAAAGCGAACGCTAAACCTAACTCTAACCCTAGCACTATCCTTAAATGCTCTCGATTTTAACCCTGACCCTAACCCTAACCCTAACCCTAACCCTAAATGCACTGAATTCTAACCATAACTCTAACCCTAAATGTGCTCGATTAAAACCCTAACACTAAATCGTCAATTTGAACACTAACCCAAAGCCTAAATACACGCGATTCTGATCCAAAATGCAATCCTGACCCTAAGCCTAACCAAAAACCTCGATTCTACCAACACAAACCTTAACCCTAATCCTAACTCTACTCTTACCCCTACCCCTAAATGCACTCTAAGGCATACCCTGACGAAAACCACAACACTAAAAATGCGCCTGATTCTAACCCTAACCCTCAGCCTAAGCCTAACACTAACCCTCAATTCTACGAAACCTAACCCTAAACCTAACTCTAACCCTGAAACTATCCTTAAATGCTCTCGATTCTAATCCTGACTCTAATAACCCTAACCCTAAGCCTAAGCCTAAAAGCAGTGGATTCTGACCATAACTCTAACCCTCATGTGCTTGATTCTAAGCCTAACACTAAATCGTCAATCTCAACAGTTACCCTAACCCTTAATGCACTAGATTCTAACCCAAAAGGCAATCCTGTCCCTAAGCCTAACCCTAAACTTCGATTCTAAAAACACAAACCCTAACCCTAATCCTAACCCTAAATGCACTGTATTCTAACCATAACTATAACCCTAATGTGCTCGATTCTAACCCTAACACTAAATGGTCAATGTCAACACAATCCCTAAGCCTAAATACACTGCATTCTAACCCAAAAGACATTCCTGACCCTAAGTCTAACCCTAAACTTCGATTCTACCAACACAAACCTTAACCCTAATCCTAACTCTAGTCATACCCTTGCCCCTAAATGCACTCTAAGCCATACCCTGACGAAAACCACAACACTAAAAATGCGCTGATACTAACCCTAAGCCTAAGCCTAAGCCTAACCTTAAGCCTAACCCTCGACTCCACGAAAGCGATCGCTAAACCTAACTCTAACCCTAGCACTATCCTTAAATGCTCTCGATTTTAACCCTGACCCTAACCCTAACCATAACCCTAACCCTACATGCACTGAATTCTAACCATAACTCTAACCCTAAATGTGCTGGATTCAAACCCTAACACTAAATCGTCAATTTGAACACTAACCCAAATCCTAAATACACGCCATTCAGATCCAAAATGCAATTCTGACCCTAAGCCTAAACCTAAACCTCGATTCTACCAACACAAACCTTAACCCTAATCCGAACCCTACCCCTACCACTAGCCCTAAAAGCACTTTCACCCTAACCCTCACCCAAACGCTAACACTAAAACTATGCTTGATTCTAACCCTAACCCTCACCCTAAGCCTAACCCTAAGCCTAACACTCGATTCTACGAAAGCTAACCTTAAACCTAACTCTAACCCTAGCACTATCCTTAAAAGCTCTCGATTCTAACCCTGACCCTAAACCTAACCGTAACCTTAAGCCTAAGCCTAACCCTAACCCTAAATGCACTGAATTCTGATCATAACTCTTTCCCTAAATGTTCTTGATTCTAACGCTATAACTATATCATCAATTTCAACACTAACCCAAAGCCTAAATGCTCTGAATTATGAAAAAAATGCTCTCCTGACCCGAAGCCTAACCCAAAACCTCGATTCAACCAACACAAAACCTAACCCTAATCGTAGCCCAACTCCTCCCCTACCCCTAAATGCACTCAAAACCTAACCCTAACCCCAACCCTAACACTAAAAATACACTTGATTCTAACCCTAATCTTTACCCTAACTCTAACCCGAACACTGACCCTCGATTCTATGAAAGCTAACCCTATACCTAACTCTCACCCTAACACTATCCTTAAATGCACTCGATTCTAACCCTCACCCTGAACATAACCCTAACCCTAACCCTAATCCTAACCCTAAATGCACTGAATTCTAACCATAACTCTAACACTAATGTGCTCGATTATAACCCTAACACTCAATCATCAATCTCAACACTAAGCCTAACGCTAAATGCACTCGACTCTAACCCGAAAGGCAATCCTGACCCTAAGCCTAACCCTAAACCTCGATTCTACCAACACAAACCCTAACCCTAATCCTAACCCACTCCTCCCGTACCCCGAAATGCACTCAAACCCCAACCCTAACCCCAACCCTAACAGTAAAAATACGCTTGATTCTACCCCTAATCCTAACCCTAACCCTAACCCTAACACTAACCCTCGATTCTGCGAAAGCTAACCCTATACCTCACTCTAACCCTAACACTATCCTTAAATGCACTCGATTCTAACCCGCACCCTAAACATAACCCTAACCCTAACCCTAATCCTAACCCTAAATGCACTGGATTCCAACCTTGTCTCTAATCCTAATGTGCTTGATTCTAACACTAACTCTAAATCGTCAATCTCAACACTAACCCTAACCCTAAATGCACTCGATTCTAACGCAAAAGGCAATCCTGACCCTAACCCTAACCCTCGAATCTACGAAAGCTAACCCTATACCTAACTCTAACCCTAACACTATCCTTAAATGCACTCGATTCTAACCCTCACCCTGAACATAACCCTAACCCTAACCCTAATCCTAACCCTAAATGCATTGGATTCTAACCATAACTCTAAGACTAATGTACTCCATTATAACCCTAACACTCATTAGTCAATCTCAACACTAAGCCCAACCCTAAATGCACTCGACTCTAACCTAAAAGGCAATCCTGACCCTAAGCCTAACCCTAAAACTCGATTCTGCCAACACAAACCTTAACCCTAATCCTAACTCTACTCATACCCCTACCCCTAAATGCACTCTAAGCCATACCCTGACGAAAACCACATCACTAAAAATGAGCCTGATTCTAAACCTAAGCCTAAGCCTAAGCCTAACCTTAAGCCTAACCCTCGATTCTACGAAAGCGAACGCTAAACCTAACTCTAACCCTAGCACTATCCTTAAATGCTCCCGATTTTAACCCTGACCCTAACCCTAACCCTAACCCTAACCCTAAATGCACTGAATTCTAACCATAACTCTAACCCTAAATGTGCTCGATTCAAACCCTAACACTAAATCGTCAATTTGAACACTAACCCAAAGCCTAAATACACGCCATTCAGATCCAAAATGCAATCCTGACCCTAAGCCTAAACCTAAACCTCGATTCTACCAACACAAACCTTAACCCTAATCCGAATCCTACCCCTACCACTAGCCCTAAAAGCACTTTAACCCTAACGCTCACCCAAACGCTAACACTAAAACTGTGCTTGATTCTAACCCTAACCCTCACCCTAAGCCTAACCCTAAGCCTAACCCTCGATTCTACGAAAGCTAACCCTAAACCTAACTCTAACCCTAGCACTATCCTTAAAAGCTCTCGATTCTAACCCTGACCCTAAACCTAACCCTAACCCTAAGCCTAAGCCTAATCCTAACCCCAAATGCACTGAATTCTAAGCATAACTCTTTCCCTAAATGTGCTTGATTCCAACACTAAAACTATATCATCAATTTCAACACTAACCCTAAGCCTAAATGCTCTGAATTATGACCCAAAATGCTCTCCTGAAACTAAGCCTAACCCAAAACCTCGATTCAACTAACACAAACCCAAACCCTAATCCTAACCCAACTCCTACCCTACCCTTAAATGCACTCAAACCCTAACCCTCACCCCAACCCTAACACTAAAATTGCACTTGATTCTAACCCTAATACTTATCCTAACTCTCACCCGAGCACTGACCCTCGATTCTATGAAAGCTAACCCTATACCTAACTCTAACCCTAACACTATCCTTAAATGCACTCGATTCTAACCTTCACCCTGAACATAACCCTAACCCTAACCCTAATCCTAACCCTAAATGCACTGGATTCTAACCATAACTCTAACACTAATGTGCTCGATTATAACCCTAACACTCAATCATCAATCTCAACACTAAGCCTAACGCTAAATGCACTCGACTCTAACCCGAAAGGCAATCCTGACCCGAAGGCTAACCCTAAACCTCGATTCTACCAACACAAACCCTAACCCTAATCCTAACCCACTCCTCCCGTACCCCGAAATGCACTCAAACCCCAACCCTAACCCCAACCCTGACAGTAAAAATACGCTTGATTCTAACCCTAATCCTAACCCTCAATTCTACGAAACCTAACCCTGAACCTAACTCTAACCCTAAAACTATCCTTAAATGCTCTCGATTCTAATCCTGACCCTAATAACCCTATCCCTAACCCTAAGCCTAAGCCTAAGCCTAACCTTAAGCCTAACCCTCGATTCTACGAAAGCGAACGCTAAACCTAACTCTAACCCTAGCACTATCCTTAAAAGCTCTCGATTTTAACCCTGACCCTAACCCTAACCCTAACCCTAACCCTAACCCTAAATGCACTGAATTCTAACCATAACTCTAACCCTAAATGAGCTCGATTAAAACCCTAACACTAAATCGTCAATTTGAACACTAACCCAAAGCCTAAATACACGCGATTCTGATCCAAAATGCAATCCTGACCCTAAGCCTAAACCTAAACCTCGATTCTACCAACACAAACCTTAACCCTAATCCTAACTCTACTCATACCCCTACCCCTAAATGCACTCTAAGCCATACCCTGACGAAAACCACAACACTAAAAATGCGCCTGATTCTAACCCTAACCCTCAGCCTAAGCCTAACCTTAAGCCTAACCCTCGATTCTAAGAAAGCGAACGCTAAACCTAACTCTAACCCTACCACTATCCTTAAAAGCTCTCGATTCTAACCCTGACCCTAAAGCTAACCCTAACCCTAACCCTAAGCCTAACCCTAACCCTAAATGCACTGAATTCTAATCATAACTCTCCCTAAATGTGCTTGATTCTAACGCTAAAACTATATCATCAATTTCAACACTAACCTTAAGCCTAAATGCTCTGAATTATGACACAAAATGCTCTCCTGACCCTAAGCCTAAAGCAAAATCTCGATTCAACCAATACAAACCCTAACCCTAATCCTAACCGAACTCCTCCCCTACCCCTAAATGCACTCAAACCCTAACCCTAACCCCCACCCTAACACTAAAAATGCCCTTGATTCTAACCCTAATCCTTAAACTAACTCTAACCCGAACACTGACCCTCGATTCTATGAAAGCTAACCCTATACCTGACTCTTACCCTAACACTATCCTTAAATGCACTCGATTCTAACCCTCACCCTGAACATAACCCTAACCCTAACCCCAATCCTAATCGTAAATGCCCTGGATTCTAAGCATAACTCTAACACTAATGTGCTCAGTTATAACCCTAACACTCAATCGTCAATCTCAACACTAAGCCTAACGCTAAATGCACTCGACTCTAACCCGAAAGGCAATTCTTACCCTAAGCCCAACCCTAAACCTCGATTCTACCAACAAAAACCCTAACCCTAATCCTAACCCACTCCTCCCGTACCCCTAAATGCACTCAAACCCCAACCCTAAACCCAACCCTAACAGTAAAAATGCGCTTGATTCTAACCCTAATCCTAACCCTAACCCTAACCCTAACACTATCCTTAAATGCACTCGATTCTAACCCTCACCCTAAACGTAACCCTAACCCTAAACCTAATCCTAACCCTAAATGCACTGGATTCCAACCTTAACTCTAATCCTAATGTGATTGATTCTAACACTAACTCTAAATCGTCAATCTCAACACTAACCCGAACCGTAAATGCACTCGATTCTAACCCAAAAGGCAATCCTGTCATTAACCCTAACCCTAACCCTCGAATCTACGGAAGCTAACCTTCTACACAACACTACCCCTAACACAATCCTTAAATGCACTCGATTCTAACCCTCACCCTTAACATAACCCTAACCCTAACCTTAATCCTAACTCTAAATGCACTGGATTCTAACCATAACTCTAACCTTAATGTGCTCGATTATAACAATAATACTCAATCGTCAATCTCAACACTAAGCCTAAACCTAAATGCACTCGACTCTAACCCAAAAGGCAATCCTGACACGAAGCCAAACCCTAAACCTCGATTGTACGAACACAAACCCTAACCCTAATCCTAACCCTACTCCTATCCCGACCTCTATATGCACTCTAACCCTAAACCTAACCCAACCCCTAACACTAAAAATGCGCTTGATTCTAACCCTAACCCTCACCCTAAACCTAACCCTCAATTCTATGAAACCTAACCCTAAACCTAACTCTAACCCTAAAACTATCCTTAAATGCTCTCGATTCTAATCCTGACCCTAATAACCCTAACCCTAAGCCTAAGCCTAAATGCAGTGGATTCTAACCATAACTCTAACCCTCATGTGCTTGATCCTAAGCCTAACACTAAATCGTCAATCTCAACACTAACCCTAACCCTAAATGCACTCGATTTTAACCCAAAAGGCAATCCTGTCCCTAAGCCTAACCCTAAACTTCGATTCTAAAAACACAAACCCTAACCCCAATCCTAACCCTAAATGCACTGTATTCTAACCCTAACTATAGCCCTAATGTGCTCGATTCTAACCCTAACACTAAATCGTCAATTTCAACACTATCCCTACTCCTAAATGCATTGCATTACAACCCAAAAGCCATTCCTGACCCTAAGACTAACCCTAAACCTCGATTCTACCAACACAAACCTTAACCCTAATCCTAAATCTACTCATACCCCTACCCCTAAATGCACTCTAAGACACACCGTGACGAAAACCACAACAGTAAAAATGCTCCTGATTCTAACCCTATCCCTCAGCCTAAGCCTAACCTTAAGCCTAACCCTCGATTCTACGAAAGCGAACGCTAAACCTAACTCTAACCCTATCACTATCCTTAAAAGCTCTCGATTCTAACCCTGACCCTAAACCTAACGCTAACCCTAAGCCTAAGCCTAACCCTAACCCTAAATGCACTGAATTCTAATCATAACTCTCCCTAAATGTGCTTGATTCTAACGCTAAAACTATATCATCAATTTCAACACTAACCTTAAGACTAAATGCTCTGGATTAAGCCCCAAAATGCTCTCCTGACGCGAAGTCGAACCCAAAACCTCGATTCAACCAACACAAACCCTAACCCTAATCCTAACCCAACTCCTCCCCTACCCCTAAATGCACTCAAACCCTAACCCTAACCCCAACCTTAACACTAAAAATATACTTGATTCTAACCCTAATCCTTACCCTAACTCTAACCCGAACAGTGACCCTCCATTCTATGAAAGCTAACCCTATACCTAACACTAACCCTAACATTATCCTTAAATGCACTCGATTCTAACCCTCACACTGAACATAACCCTAACCCTAACCCTAATCCTAATCCTTATTGCACTGAATTCTAACCATACCTCTAACACTAATGTGCTTGATTATAACCATAACACTCAATCATCAATCTCAACACTAAGCCTAACGCTAAATGCACTCGACTCTAACCCGAAAGGCAATCCTGACCCTAAGTCTAATCGTAAACCTCGAATCTACCAACACAAACCCTAACCCTAATCCTAAGCCATTCCTCCCATACCCCTAAATGCACTCAAACCCTAACCCTAACCCCAACCCAAACAACAAAAATGCGCTTGAATCTAACCCTAATCCTAACCCTAACCCTAACCCTAACACTAACCCTCGATTCTACGAAAGCTACCCCTATACCTAACTCTAACCCTAACACTATCCTTAAATGCACTCGATTCTAACCCTCACCCTAAACATAACCCTAACCCTAACCCTAACCCTAACCCTAAATGCACTGGATAACAACTTAACTTTAATCCTAATGTGCTTGATTCTAACACTAACTCAAAATCGTCAATCTCAACACTAACCCTAACCCTAAATGCACTCGATTCTAAACCAAAAGGCAACCTGACACTAACCCTTACCCTCACCCTCGAATCTATGAAAGCTAACCTTCTACATAACTCTACCCCTAACACTATCCTTAAATGCACTCGATTCTAACCCTCACCTTGAACATAACCCTAACCCTAACCCTAATCCTAACTCTAAACGCTCTGGATTCTAACCATAACTCTAACCCTAATGTGCTCGATTATAACCCTAACACTCATTCGTCAATCTCAACACTAAGCCTAACCCTAAATGCACTCGACTCTAACACAAAAGGCAATCCTGACCCGAAGCCTAACCCTAAACCTCGATTCTACCAACACAAGCACTAACCCTAATCCTAACCCTACTCCTATCCCTACCTCTATATGCACTCTAACCCTAACCCTAACCCAACCCCTAACACTAAAAATGCGCTTGATTCTAACCCTAACCCTAACCCTAAACCTAACCCTAACCCTCAATTCTAGGAAACCAAACCCTAAACCTAACTCTAACCCTAAAACTATCCTTAAATGCTCTCGATTATAATCCTGACCCTAATAACCCTAACCCTAAGCCTAAGCCTAAATGCAGTGGTTTCTAACCATAACTCTAACCCTCATGTGCTTGATCCTAAGCCTAACACTAAATCGTCAATCTCAACACTAACCCTAACCCTAAATGCACTCGATTTTAACCCAAAATGCAATCCTGTCCCTAAGACTAACCCTAAACTTCGATTCTAAAAACACAAACCCTAACCCTAATCCTAACCCTAAATGCACTGTATTCTAACCCTAACTATAAACCGATTGTGCTCGATTCTAACCCTAACACTAAATCGTCAATTTCAACACTATCCCTAACCCTAAATGCACTGCATTCTAACCCAAAAGCCATTCCTGACCCTAAGTCTAACCCTAAACCTCGATTCTACCAACACAAACCTTAACCCTAATCCTAACTCTACTCATACCCCTACCCCTAAATGCACTCTAAGCCATACCCTGACGAAAACCACAACACTAAAAATGCGCCTGATTCTAACCCTAACCCTCAGCCTAAGCCTAACCTTAAGCCTAACCCTCGATTCTACGAAAGCGAGCGCTAAACCTAACGCTAACCCTACCACTATCCTTAAAAGCTCTCGATTCTAACCCTGACCCTAAACCTAACCCTAACCCTAAGCCTAAGCCTAACCTTAACCCTAAATCCACTGAATTCTAATCATAACTCTCGCTAAATGTGCTTGATTCTAACGCTAAAACTATATCATCAATTTCAACTCTAACCTTAAGCCTAAATACTCTGAATTATGACACAAAATGCTCTCCTGACCCTAAGCCTAACCCAAAACCTCGATTCAACCAACACAAACCCTAACCCTAATCCTAACCCAACTCCTCCCCTACCCCTAAATGCACTCAAACCCTAACACTAACCCCTACCCTAACACTAAAAATGCACTTGATTGTAACCCTAATCCTTACCCTAACTCTAACCCGAACACTGACCCTCGATTCTATGAAAGCTAACCCTATACCTAACTCTCACCCTAACACTATCCTTAAATGCACTCGATTCTAACCCTCACGCTGAACATAACCGTAACCCTTACCCCAATCCTAATCGTAAATGCACTGGATTCTAACAATAACTCTGACACTAATGTGCTCAATTATAACCCTAACACTCAATCGTCAATCTCAACACTAAGCCTAACGCTAAATGCACTCGACTCTAACCCGAAAGGCAATCCTGACCCTAAGCTCAACCCTAAACCTCGATTCTACCAACACAAATCCTAACCCTAATTCTGACTCACTTCTCCCGTACCCCTAAATGCACTCAAACCCCAACCCTAACCCAAACCCTAACAGTAAAAATGCGCTTGATTCTAACCCTAATCCTAACCCTAACCCTAACCCTAACACTATCCTTAAATGCACTCGATTCTAACCCTCACCCTAAACATAACCCTAACCCTAAACCTAATCCTAACCCTAAATGCAATGGATTCCAACCTTAACTCTAATCCTAATGTGCTTCATTCTAACACTAACTCTAAATCGTCAATCTCAACACTAACCCTAACCGTAAATGCACTCGATTCTAACCCAAAAGGCAATCCTGTCCCTAACCCTAACCCTAACCCTCGAATCTTCGAAAGCTAACCTTCTACATAACTCTACCCGTAACACTATCCTTAAATGCATTCGATTCTAATCCTCACCTTGAACATAACCCTAACCCTAACTCTAATCCTAACTCTAAATGCTGTGTATTCTAACCATAACTCTAACCCTAATGTGCTCGATTATAACCCTAACACTCATTCGTCAATCTCAACACTAAGCCTAACCCTAAATGCACTCGACTCTAACCCAAAAGGCAATCCTGACCCGAAGCCTAACCCTAAACCTCGATTCTACCAACACAAACCCTAACCCTAATCCTAACCCTACTCCTATCCCTACCTCTATATGCACTCTAACCCTAACCCTAACCCAACCCCTAACACTAAATATTCGCTTGATTCTAACAATAACCGTAACCCTAACACTAACCCTCAATTCTACGAAACCTAACCCTAAACCTAACTCTAACCCTAAAACTATCCTTAAATGCTCTCAATTCTAATCCTGACCCTAATAACCCTAACCCTAAGCATAAGCCTAAATGCAGTGGTTTCTAACCATAACTCTAACCCTCATGTGCTTGATCCTAAGCCTAACACTAAATCGTCAATCTCAACACTAACCCTAACCCTAAATGCACTCGATTTTAACCCAAAATGCAATCCTGTCCCTAAGACTAACCCTAAACTTCGATTCTAAAAACACAAACCCTAACCCTAATCCTAACCCTAAATGCACTGTATTCTAACCCTAACTATAAACCGATTGTGCTCGATTCTAACCCTAACACTAAATCGTCAATTTCAACACTATCCCTAACCCTAAATGCACTGCATTCTAACCCAAAAGCCATTCCTGACCCTAAGCCTAACCCCAAACCTCGATTCTACCAACACAAACCTTAACCCTAATCCTAACTCTACTCATACCCCTACCCCTAAATGCACTCTAAGCCATACCCTGACGAAAACCACAACAGTAAAAATGCTCCTGATTCTAAACCTAACCCTCAGCCTAAGCCTAACCTTAAGCCTAACGCTCGATTCTACGAAAGCGAGCGCTAAACCTAACTCTAACCCTACCACTATCCTTAAAAGCTCTCGATTCTAACCCTGACCCTAAACCTAACCCTAACCCTAAGCCTAAGCCTAACCCTAACCCTAAATCCACTGAATTCTAATCATAACTCTGGCTAAATGTGCTTGATTCTAACGCTAAAACTATATCATCAATTTCAACTCTAACCTTAAGCCTAAATGCTCTGAATTATCACACAAAATGCTCTCCTGACCCTAAGCCTAACCCAAAACCTCGATTCAACCAACACAAACCCTAACCCTAATCCTAACCCAACTCCTCCCCTACCCCTAAATGCACTCAAACCCTAACACTAACCCCAACCCTAACACTAAATATGCACTTGATTGTAACCCTAATCCTTACCCTAACTCTAACCCGAACACTGACCCTCGATTCTATGAAAGCTAACCCTATACCTAACTCTCACCCTAACATTATCCTTAAATGCACTCGATTCTAACCCTCACCCTGAACATAACCCTAACCCTTACCCCAATCCTAATCGTAAATGCACTGGATTCTAACAATAACTCTAACACTAATGTGCTCAATTATAACCCTAACACTCAATCGTCAATCTCAACACTAAGCCTAACGCTAAATGCACTCGACTCTAACCCGAAAGGCAATCCTGACCCTAAGCTCAACCCTAAACCTCGATTCTACCAACACAAATTCTAACCCTAATTCTAACTCACTTCTCCCGTACCCCTAAATGCACTCAAACCCCAACCCTAACCCCAACCCTAACAGTAAAAATGCGCTTGATTCTAACCCTAATCCTAACCCTTACCCTAACCCTAACACTATCCTTAAATGCACTCGATTCTAACCCTCACCCTAAACATAACCCTAACCCTAAACCTAATCCTAACCCTAAATGCACTGGATTCCAACCTTAACTCTAATTCTAATGTGCTTGATTCTAACACTAACTCTAAATCGTCAATCTCAACACTAACCCTAACCCTAAATTCACTCGATTCTAACCCAAAAGGCAATCCTGTCCCTAACCCTAACCCTAACCCTCGAATCTACGAAAGCTAACCTTCTACATAACTCTACCCCTAACACTATCCTTAAATGCATTCGATTCTAACCCTCACCCTGAACATAACCCTAACCCTAACCCTAATCCTAACTCTAAATGCTCTGTATTCTAACCATAACTCTAACCCTAATGTGCTCGATTATAACCCTAACACTCATTCGTCAATCTCAATACTAAGCCTGACCCTAAATGCACTCGACTCTAACACAAAAGGCAATCCTGACCCGAAGCCTAATCCTAAACTTCGATTCTACCAACACAAACCCTAACACTAATCCTAACCCTACTCCTATCCCTACCTCTATATGCACTCTAACCCTAACCCTAACCCAACACCTAACACTAAAAACGCGCTTGATTCTAACCCTAACCCTAATCCTGACCCTCAATTCTACGAAACCTAACACTCAACCTAACTCTAACCCTAAAACTATCCTTAAATGCTCTCCATTCTAATCCTGACCCTAATAACCCTAACCCTAAGGCTAAATGCAGTGGATTCTAACCATAACTCTAACCCTCATGTGTTTGATTCTAAGCCTAACACTAAATCGTCAATCTCAACACTAACCCTAACCCTAAATGCACTCGATTCTAACCCAAAAGGCAATCCTGTCCCTAAGCCTAACCCTAACCTTAGATTCTAAAAACACAAACACTAACCCTAATCCTAAACCTAAATGCACTGTATTCTAACCATAACTATAACCCTAATGTGCTCGATTCTAACCCTAACACTAAATCGTCAATTTCAACACTATCCCTAAGCCTAAATGCACTGCATTCTAACCCAAAAGCCATTCCTGACCCTAAGCCTAACCCTAAACCTCGATTCTACCAACACAAAACTTAACCTTAATCCTAACTCTACTCATACCCCTACCCATAAATGCACTCTAAGCCATACCCTGACGAAAACCACAACACTAAAAATGAGCCTGATTCTAACCCTAACACTAAGCCTAAGCCTAACCTTAAGCCTAACCCTCGATTCTACGAAAGCGAACGCTAAACCTAACTCTAACCCTAACACTATCCTGAAAAGCTCTCGATTTTAACCCTGACCCTAATCCTAACCTTAACCCTAACCCTAAATGCACTGAATTCTAACCATAACTCTAACCCTAAATGTGCTCGATTCAAACCCTAACACTAAATCGTCAATTTGAACACTAACCCAAAGCCTAAATACACGCCATTCAGATCCAAAATGCAATCCTGACCCTAAGCCGAAACCTAAACCTCGATTCTACCAACAAAAACCTTAACCCTAATCCAAACCCTACCCCTACCACTAGCCCTAAAAGCACTTTAACCCTAACCCTCACCCAAACGGTAACACTAAAACTGTGCTTGATTCTAACCCTAACCCTCACCCTAAGCCTAATTTTAAGCCTAACCCTCGATTCTACGAAAGCTAACCCTAAACCTAAGTCTAACCCTAGCACTGTCCTTAAAAGCTCTCGATTCTAACCCTGACCCTAAACGTAACCCTAACCCTAAGCCTAAGCCTAACCCTAACCCTAAATGCACTGAATTCTAATCATAACTCTTTCCCTAAATGTGCTTGATTCCAACACTAAAACTATATCATCAATTTCAACACTAACCCTAAGCCTAAATGCTCTGAATTATGACCCAAAATGCTCTCCTGACCCTAAGACTAACCCAAAACCTCGATTCAACTAACACAAACCCAAACCCTAATCCTAACCCAACTCCTCCCCTACCCCTAAATGCACTCAAACCCTAACCCTCACCCCAACCCTAACACTAAAAATGCACTTGATTCTAACCCTAATACTTATCCTAACTCTCACCCGAACACTGACCCTCGATTCTATGAAAGCTAACCCTATACCTAACTCTAACCCTAACACTATCCTTAAATGCACTCGATTCTAACCCTCACCCTGAACATAACCCTAACCCTAACCCTAATCCTAACCCTAAATGCACTGGATTCTAACCATAACTCTAACACTAATGTGCTCGATTATAACCCTAACACTCAATCGTCAATCTCAACACTAAGCCTAACGCTAAATGCACTCGACTCTAACCCGAAAGGCAATCCTGACCCGAAGGCTAACCCTAAACCTCGATTCTACCAACACAAACCCTAACCTTAATCCTAACCCTACTCCTATCCCTACCTCTATATGCACTCTAACCCTAACCCTAACCGAACCCCTAACACTAAAAATGCGCTTGATTCTAACCCTAATCCTAACCCTCAATTCTACGAAACCTAACCCTCAACCTAACTCTAACCCTAAAACTATCCTTAAATGCTCTCGATTCTAATCCTGACCCTAATAACCCTAACCCTAACCCTAAGCCTAAATGCAGTGGATTCTAACCATAACTCTAACCCTCATGTGCTTGATTCTAAGCCTAACACTAAATCGTCAATCTCAACACTAACCCTAACCCTAAATGCACTCGATTCTAACCCAAAAGGCAACCCTGTCCCTAAGCCTAACCCTAAACTTCGATTCTACCAACACAAACCCTAACCATAATCCTAACCCACTCCTGCCGTACCCCTAAATGCACTCAAACCCTAACCCTAACCCCAACCCTAACACTAAAAATGCGCTTGATTCAAACCCTATTCCTAACCCTAACCCTAACACTAACACTAACCGTCGATTCTACGAAAGCTATCCCTATACCTAACTCTAACCCTAACACTATCCTTAAATGCACTCGATTCTAACCCTCACACTAAACATAACCCTAACCCTAACCCTAATCCTAACCCTAAATGCACTGGATTCCAACCTTAACTCTTATCCTAATGTGCTTGATTCTAACACTAACTCTAAATCGTCAATCTCAACACTAACCCTAACCCTAAATGGACTCGATTCTAACCCAAAAGGCAATCCTGACACTAACCCTAACCCTAACCCTCGAATCTACGAAAGCTAACCTTCTACATAACTGTACCCCTAACACTATCCTTAAATGCACTCGATTATAACCCTCACCCTGAACATAACCCTAACCGTAACCCTAATCCTAACACTAAATGCTCTGGATTCTAACCATAACTCTAACCCTAATGTGCTCGATTATAACCCTAACACTCATTCGTCAATCTGAACACTAAGCCTAATCCTAAATGCACTCGACTCTAACCCAAAAGGCAATCCTGACCCCAATCCTAACCCTAAACCTCGATTCTACCAAAACAAACCCTAACCCTAATCTTAACCCTACTCCTATCCCTACCTCTATATGCACTCTAACCCTAACCCTAACCGAAACACTAACACTAAAAATGCGCTTGATTCTAACCCTAACCCTAACCCTCAATTCTACGAAACCTAACCCTCAACCTAACTCTAACCCTAAAACTATCCTTAAATGCTCTCGATTCTAATCCTGACCCTAATAACCCTGACCCTAACCCTAAGCCTAAATGCAGTGTATTCTAACCATAACTCTAACCCTCATGTGTTTGATTCTAAGCCTAACACTAAATCGTCAATCTCAACACTAACCCTAACCCTAAATGCACTCGATTCTAACCCAAAAGGCAATCCTGTCCCTAAGCCTAACCCTAAACTTCGACTCTAAGAACACAAACCCTAACCCTAATCCTAACCCTAAATGCACTGTATTCTAAACATAACTATAACCCTAATGTGCTCGATTCTAACCCTAACACTAAATCGTCAATTTCAACACTATCCCTAAGCCTAAATGCACTGCATTCTAACCCAAAAGCCATTCCTGACCCTAAGCCTAACCCTAAACCTCGATTCTACCAACACAAACCTTAACCCTAATCCTAACTCTACTCATACCCCTACCCATAAATGCACTCTAAGCCATACCCTGACGAAAACCACAACACTAAAAATGCGCCTGATTCTAACCCTAACACTAAGCCTAAGCCTAACCTTAAGCCTAACCCTCGATTCTACGAAAGCTAACCCTAAACCTAAGTCTAACCCTAGCACTATCCTTAAAAGCTCTCGATTCTAACCCTGACCCTAAACGTAACCCTAACCCTAAGCCTAAGCCTAACCCTAACCCTAAATGCACTGAATTCTAATCATAACTCTTTCCCTAAATGTGCTTGATTCCAACACTAAAACTATATCATCAATTTCAACACTAACCCTAAGCCTAAATGCTCTGAATTATGACCCAAAATGCTCTCCTGACCCTAAGACTAACCCAAAACCTCGATTCAACTAACACAAACCCAAACCCTAATCCTAACCCATCTCCTCCCCTACCCCTAAATGCACTCAAACCCTAAGCCTCACCCCAACCCTAACACTAAAAATGCACTTGATTCTAACCCTAATACTTATCCTAACTCTCACCCGAACACTGACCCTCGATTCTATGAAAGCTAACCCTATACCTAACTCTAACCCTAACACTATCCTTAAATGCACTCGATTCTAACCCTCACCCTGAACATAACCCTAACCCTAACCCTAATCCTAACCCTAAATGCACTGGATTCTAACCATAACTCTAACACTAATGTGCTCGATTATAACCCTAACACTCAATCGTCAATCTCAACACTAAGCCTAACGCTAAATGCACTCGACTCTAACCCGAAAGGCAATCCTGACCCGAAGGCTAACCCTAAACCTCGATTCTACCAACACAAACCCTAACCTTAATCCTAACCCTAAATGCACTGTATTCTAAACATAACTATAACCCTAATGTGCTCGATTCTAACCCTAACACTAAATGGTCAATTTCAACACTATCCCTAAGCCTAAATGCACTGCATTCTAACCCAAAAGCCATTCCTGACCCTAAGCCTAACCCAAAACCTCGATTCTAGGAACACAAACCCTAACCCTAATTCTAACCCAACTCCTCCCCTACCCCTAAATGCACTCAAACGCTAACCCTAACCCCAACCCTAACACGAAAAATGCACTTGATTCTAACCCTAATCCTTACCATAACTCTAACCCGAACACTGACCCTCGATGCTATGAAAGCTAACCCTATACCTAACTCTATCCCTAACACTATCCTTAAATGCACTCGATTCTAACCCTCACCCTGAACATAACCCTAACCCTAATCCTAATCCTAACCCTAAATGCACTGGATTCTAACCATAACTCTAACACTAATGTGCTCGATTATAACCCTAACACTCAATCGTCAATCTCAACACTAAGCCTAACGCTAAATGCACTCGACTCTAACCCGAAAGGCAATCCTGACCCTAAGCCTAAACCTAAACCTCGATTCTACCAACACAAACACTAACCCTAATCCTAACCCACTCCTCCCGTACCCCTAAATGCACTCAAACACTAACCCTAACCCCGACCCTAACAGTAAAAATGCGCTTGATTCTAACCCTAATCCTAACCCTAACCCTAACCCTAACACTAACCCTCGATTCTACGAAAGCTAACCCTATACCTAACTCTAACCCTAACACCATCCTTAAATGCACTCGATTCTAACCCTCACCCTAAACATAACCCTAACCCTAACCCTAATCCTAACCCTAAATGCACTGGATTCAAACCTTAACTCTAATCCTAATGTGCTTGTTTCTGACACTAATTCTAAAACATCAATCTCAACACTAACCCTAACCCTAAATGCACTCGATTCTAACACCAAAGTCAATCCTGTCCCTAACCCTAACCCTAACCCTCGAATCTACAAAAGCTAACCTTCTACATAACTCTACCCCTAACACTATCCTTAAATGCACTCGATTCTAACCCTCACGCTGAACATAACCCTAACCCTAACCCTAATCCTAACTCTAAGTGCTCTGGATTCTAACCATAACTCTAACCCTAATGTGCTCGATTGGAACCCTAACACTCAATCGTCAATCTCAACACTAAGCCTAACCCTAAATGCACTCGACTCTAACCCAAAAGACAATCCTGACCCTAAGACTAACCCTAAACCTCGATTCTACCAACACAAATCCTAACCCTAATCCTAACCCTACTCCTATCCCTACCTCTATATGCACTCTAACCCTAACCCTAACCCAACCCCTAACACTAAAAATGCACTTGATTCTAACCCTAACCCTAACCCTATCCGTAACCCTGAATTCTATGAAACCTAACCCTCAACCTAACTCTAACCCTAAAACTATCCTTAAATGCTCTCGATTCTAATCCTGACCCTAATAACCCTAACACTAACCCTAAGCCTCAATGCAGTGGATTCTAACCATAACTCTAACCCTCATGTGCTTGATTCTAAGCCTAACACTAAATCGTCAATCTCAACACTAACCCTAACCCTAAATGCACTCGATTCTAACCCAAAAGGCAATCCTGTCCCTAAGCCTAACCCTAAACTTCGATTCTAAAAACACAAACCCTAACCCTAATCCTAACCCTAAATGCACTGTATTCTAACCATAACTATCACCCTAATGTGCTCGATTCTAACCCTAACACTAAATGGTCAATTTCAACACTATCCCTAAGCCTAAATGCACTGCATTCTAACCCAAAAGGCATTCCTGACCCTAAGCCTAACCCCAAACCTCGATTCTACGAAAACAAACCTTAACCCTAATCCTAACTCTACTCATACCCTACCCCTAAACGCACTCTAAGCCATACCCTGACGAAAACCACAACACTAAAAATGCGCCTGATTCTAAACCTAACACTAAGCCTAAGCCTAACGTTAAGCCTAACCCTCGATTCTACGAAAGCGAACGCTAAACCTAACTCTAACCCTAGCACTATCCTTAAATGCTCTCGATTTAACCCTGACCCTAACCCTAACCCTAACCTAACCCTAAATGCACTGAATTCTAAACATAACTCTAACCCTAAATGTGCTCGATTCAAACCCTAACACTAAATCGTCAATTTGAACACTAACCCAAAGCCTAAATACACGCGATTCAGATCCAAAATGCAATCCGGACCTTAAGCCTAAACCTAAACCTCGATTCTACCAACACAAACCTTAACCCTAATCCGAACCCTACCCCTACCACTAGCCCTACAAGCACTTTCACCCTAACCCTCATCCAAACGCTAACACTAAAACTGTGCTTGATTCTAACCCTAACCCTCACCCTAAGCCTAACCCTAAGCCTAACCCTCGATTCTACGAAAGCTAACCCTAAACCTAACTCTAACCCTAGCACTATCCTTAAAAGCTCTCGATTCTAACTCTGACCCTAAACCTAACCCTAACCCTAAGCCTAAGCGTACACCTAACCCTAAATGCACTGAATTCTAATCATAACTCTTTCCCTAAATGTGCTTGATTCTAACGCTAAAACTATATCATCAATTTCAACACTAACCCTAAGCCTAAATGCTCTGAATTATGACCCAAAATGCTCTCCTGACCCTAAGCCTAACCCAAAACCTCGATTCAACAAACACAAACCCTAACCCTAATCCTAACCCAACTCCTCCCCTACCCCTAAATGCACTCAAACGCTAACCCTAACCCCAACCCTAACACGAAAAATGCACTTGATTCTAACCCTAATCCTTACCCTAACTCTAACCCGAACACTGACCCTCGATTCTATGAAAGCTAACCCTATACCTAACTCTAACCCTAACACTATCCTTAAATGCACTCGATTCTAACCCTCACCCTGAACATAACCCTAACCCTAACCCTAATCCTAACCCTAAATGCACTGGATTCTAACCATAACTCTAACACTAATGTGCTCGATTATAAACCTAACACTCAATCGTCAATCTCAACACTAAGCCTAACGCTAAATGCACTCGACTCTAACCCGAAGGGCAATCCAGACCCTAAGCCAAACGCTAAACCTGGATTCTACCAGCAAAAACACTAACCCTAATCCTAACCCACTCCACCCGTACCCCTAAGTGCACTTAAACCCTAACCCTAACCCCAACCAACAGTAAAAATGCGCTTGATTCTAACCCTAATCCTAACCCTAACCCTAACCCTAACACTAACCCTCGATTCTACGAAAGCTAACCCTATACCTAACTCTAACCCTAACACTATCCTTAAATACACTCGATTCTAACCCTCACCCTGAACATAACCCTAACCCTAACCCTAATCCTAACTCTAAGTGCTCTGGATTCTAACCATAACTCTAACCCTAATGTGCTCGATTATAACCCTAGCACTCAATCGTCAATCTCAACACTAAGCCTAACCCCAAATGCACTCGACTCTAACCCAAAAGGCAATCCTGACCCGAAGCCTAACCCTAAACCTCGATTCTACCAAAACAAACCCTAACCCTAATCCTAACCCTACTCCTATCCCTACCTCTATATGCACTCTAACCCTAACCCAAACCGAACCCCTAACACTAAAAATGCGGTTGATTCTAACCCTAACCCTAACCCTCAATTCTACGAAACCTAACCCTCAACCTAACTCTAACCCTAAAACTATCCTTAAATGCTCTCGATTCTAATCCTGACCCTAATAACCCTAACCCTAACCCTAAGCCTAAATGCAGTGTATTCTAACCATAACTCTAACCCTCATGTGTTTGATTCTAAGCCTAACACTAAATCGTCAATCTCAACACTAACCCTAACTCTAAATGCACTCGATTCTAACCCAAAAGGCAATCCTGTCCCTAAGCCTAACCCTAAACTTCGACTCTAAAAACACAAACCCTAACCCTAATCCTAACCCTAAATGCACTGTATTCTAACCATAACTATAACCCTAATGTGCTCGATTCTAACCCTAACACTAAATGGTCAATTTCAACACTATCCCTAAGCCTAAATGCACTGCATTCTAACCCAAAAGCCATTCCTGACCCTAAGCCTAACTCAAAACCTCGATTCTAGGAACACAAACCCTAACCCTAATTCTAACCCAACTCCTCCCCTACCCCTAAATGCACTCAAACGCTAACCCTAACCCCAACCCTAACACGAAAAATGCACTTGATTCTAACCCTAATCCTTACCCTAACTCTAACCCGAACACTGACCCTCGATGCTATGAAAGCTAACCCTATACCTAACTCTAACCCTAACACTATCCTTAAATGCACTCGATTCTAACCCTCACCCTGAACATAACCCTAACCCTAACCCTAATCCTAACCCTAAATGCGCTGGATTCTAACCATAACTCTAACACTAAGGTGCTCGATTATAACCCTAACACTCAATCGTCAATCTCAACACTAACCCTAACCCTAAATGCACTCGATTCTAACCCAAAAGGCAATCCTGTCCCTAAGCCTAACCCTAAACTTCGACTCTAAAAACACAAACCCTAACCCTAATCCGAAACCTAAATGCACTGTATTCTAACCAGAACTATCACCCTAATGTGCTCGATTCTAACCCTAACACTAAATGGTCAATTTCAACACTATCCCTAAGCCTAAATGCACTGCATTCTAACCCAAAAGCCATTCCTGACCCTAAGCCTAACCCTAAACCTGGATTCTACCAACACAAACCTTAACCCTAATCCTAACTCTACTCATACCCCTACCCCTAAACGCACTCTAAGCCATACCCTGACGAAAACCACAACACTAAAAATGCGCCTGATTCTAACCCTAACACTAAGCCTAAACCTAACCTTAAGCCTAACCCTCGATTCTACGAAAGCGAACGCTAAACCTAACTCTAACCCTAGCACTATCCTTAAATGCTCTCGATTTTAACCCTGACCCTAACCCTAACCCTAACCCTAACCCTAAATGCACTGAATTCTAAACATAACTCTAACCCTAAATGTGCTCGATTCAAACCCTAACACTAAATCGTCAATTTGAACACTAACCCAAAGCCTAAATACACGCGATTCAGATCCAAAATGCAATCCGGACCTTAAGCCTAAACCTAAACCTCGATTCTACCAACACAAACCTTAACCCTAATCCGAACCCTACCCCTACCACTAGCCCTACAAGCACTTTCACCCTAACCCTCATCCAAACGCTAACACTAAAACTGTGCTTGATTCTAACCCTAACCCTCACCCTAAGCCTAACCCTAAGCCTAACCCTCGATTCTACGAAAGCTAACCCTAAACCTAACTCTAACCCTAGCACTATCCTTAAAAGCTCTCGATTCTAACTCTGACCCTAAACCTAACCCTAACCCTAAGCCTAAGCCTACCCCTAACCCTAAATGCACTGAATTCTAATCATAACTCTTTCCCTAAATGTGCTTGATTCTAACGCTAAAACTATATCATCAATTTCAACACTAACCCTAAGCCTAAATGCTCTGAATTATGACCCAAAATGCTCTCCTGACCCTAAGCCTAACCCAAAACCTCGATTCAACAAACACAAACCCTAACCCTAATCCTAACCCAACTCCTCCCCTACCCCTAAATGCACTCAAACGCTAACCCTAACCCCAACCCTAACACGAAAAATGCACTTGATTCTAACCCTAATCCTTACCCTAACTCTAACCCGAACACTGACCCTCGATTCTATGAAAGCTAACCCTATACCTAACTCTAACCCTAACACTATCCTTAAATGCACTCGATTCTAACCCTCACCCTGAACATAACCCTAACCCTAACCCTAATCCTAACCCTAAATGCACTGGATTCTAACCATAACTCTAACACTAATGTGCTCGATTATAACCCTAACACTCAATCGTCAATCTCAACACTAAGCCTAACGCTAAATGCACTCGACTCTAACCCGAAGGGCAATCCAGACCCTAAGCCAAACGCTAAACCTGGATTCTACCAGCAAAAACACTAACCCTAATCCTAACCCACTCCTCCCGTACCCCTAAGTGCACTTAAACCCTAACCCTAACCCCAACCCTAACAGTAAAAATGCGCTTGATTCTAACCCTAATCCTAACCCTAACCCTAACCCTAACACTAACCCTCGATTCTACGAAAGCTAACCCTATACCTAACTCTAACCCTAACACTATCCTTAAATACACTCGATTCTAACCCTCACCCTGAACATAACCCTAACCCTAACCCTAATCCTAACTCTAAGTGCTCTGGATTCTAACCATAACTCTAACCCTAATGTGCTCGATTATAACCCTAGCACTCAATCTTCAATCTCAACACTAAGCCTAACCCCAAATGCACTCGACTCTAACCCAAAAGGCAATCCTGACCCGAAGCCTAACCCTAAACCTCGATTCTACCAAAACAAACCCTAACCCTAATCCTAACCCTACTCCTATCCCTACCTCTATATGCACTCTAACCCTAACCCTAACACAACCCCTAACACTAAAAATGCGGTTGATTCTAACCCTAACCCTAACCCTCAATTCTACGAAACCTAACCCTCAACCTAACTCTAACCCTAAAACTATCCTTAAATTCTCTCGATTCTAATCCTGACCCTAATAACCCTAACCCTAACCCTAAGCCTAAATGCAGTGTATTCTAACCATTACTCTAACCCTCATGTGTTTGATTCTAAGCCTAACACTAAATCGTCAATCTCAACACTAACCCTAACCCTAAATGCACTCGATTCTAACCCAAAAGGCAATCCTGTCCCTAAGCCTAACCCTAAACTTCGACTCTAAAAACACAAACCCTAACCCTAATCCTAACCCTAAATGCACTGTATTCTAACCATAACTATAACCCTAATGTGCTCGATTCTAACCCTAACACTAAATGGTCAATTTCAACACTATCCCTAAGCCTAAATGCACTGCATTCTAACCCAAAAGCCATTCCTGACCCTAAGCCTAACCCAAAACCTCGATTCTAGGAACACAAACCCTAACCCTAATTCTAACCCAACTCCTCCCCTACCCCTAAATGCACTCAAACGCTAACCCTAACCCCAACCCTAACACGAAAAATGCACTTGATTCTAACCCTAATCCTTACCCTAACTCTAACCCGCACACTGACCCTCGATGCTATGAAAGCTAACCCTATACCTAACTCTAACCCTAACACTATCCTTAAATGCACTCGATTCTAACCCTCACCCTGAACATAACCCTAACCCTAACCCTAATCCTAACCCTAAATGCACTGGATTCTAACCATAACTCTAACACTAATGTGCTCGATTATAACCCTAACACTCAATCGTCAATCTCAACACTAAGCCTAACGCTAAATGCACTCGACTCTAACCCGAAAGGCAATCCTGACCCTAAGCCTAAACCTAAACCTCGATTCTACCAACACAAACCCTAACCCTAATCCTAACCCACTCCTCCCGTACCCCTAAATGCACTCAAACACTAACCCTAACCCCGACCCTAACAGTAAAAATGCGCTTGATTCTAACCCTAATCCTAACCCTAACCCTAACCCTAACACTAACCCTCGATTCTACGAAAGCTAACCCTATACCTAACTTTAACCCTAACACTATCCTTAAATGCACTCGATTCTAACCCTCACCCTAAACATAACCCTAACCCTAACCCTAATCCTAACCCTAAATGCACTGGATTCAAACCTTAACTCTAATCCTAATGTGCTTGATTCTGACACTAATTCTAAAACATCAATCTCAACACTAACCCTAACCCTAAATGCACTCGATTCTAACACCAAAGGCAATCCTTTCCCTATCCCTAACCCTAACCCTCGAATCTACAAAAGCTAACCTTCTACATAACTCTACCCCTAACACTATCCTTAAATGCACTCGATTCTAACCCTCACCCTGAACATAACCCTAACACTAACCCTAATCCTAACTCTAAGTGCTCTGGATTCTAACCATAACTCTAACCCTAATGTGCTCGATTAGAACCCTAACACTCAATCGTCAATCTCAACACTAAGCCTTACCCTAAATGCACTCGACTCTAACCCAAAAGACAATCCTGACCCTAAGACTAACCCTAAACCTCGATTCTACCAACACAAATCTTAACCCTAATCCTAACCCTACTCCTATCCCTACCTCTATATGCACTCTAACCCTAACCCTAACACAACCCCTAACACTAAAAATGCACTTGATTCTAACCCTAACCCTAACCCTATCCGTAACCCTGAATTCTATGAAACCTAACCCTCAACCTAACTCTAACCCTAAAACTATCCTTAAATGCTCTCGATTCTAATCCTGACCCTAATAACCCTAACACTAACCCTAAGCCTCAATGCAGTGGATTCTAACCATAACTCTAACCCTCATGTGCTTGATTCTAAGCCTAACACTAAATCGTCAATCTCAACACTAACCCTAACCCTAAATGCACTCGATTCTAACCCAAAAGGCAATCCTGACCCGAAGCCTAACCCTAAACCTCGATTCTACCAAAACAAACCCTAACCCTAATCCTAACCCTACTCCTATCCCTACCTCTATATGCACTCTAACCCTAACCCAAACCGAACCCCTAACACTAAAAATGCGGTTGATTCTAACCCTAACCCTAACCCTCAATTCTACGAAACCTAACCCTCAACCTAACTCTAACCCTAAAACTATCCTTAAATGCTCTCGATTCTAATCCTGACCCTAATAACCCTAACCCTAACCCTAAGCCTAAATGCAGTGTATTCTAACCATAACTCTAACCCTCATGTGTTTGATTCTAAGCCTAACACTAAATCGTCAATCTCAACACTAACCCTAACTCTAAATGCACTAGATTCTAACCCAAAAGGCAATCCTGTCCCTAAGCCTAACCCTAAACTTCGACTCTAAAAACACAAACCCTAACCCTAATCCTAACCCTAAATGCACTGTATTCTAACCATAACTATAACCCTAATGTGCTCGATTCTAACCCTAACACTAAATGGTCAATTTCAACACTATCCCTAAGCCTAAATGCACTGCATTCTAACCCAAAAGCCATTCCTGACCCTAAGCCTAACTCAAAACCTCGATTCTAGGAACACAAACCCTAACCCTAATTCTAACCCAACTCCTCCCCTACCCCTAAATGCACTCAAACGCTAACCCTAACCCCAACCCTAACACGAAAAATGCACTTGATTCTAACCCTAATCCTTACCCTAACTCTAACCCGAACACTGACCCTCGATGCTATGAAAGCTAACCCTATACCTAACTCTAACCCTAACACTATCCTTAAATGCACTCGATTCTAACCCTCACCCTGAACATAACCCTAACCCTAACCCTAATCCTAACCCTAAATGCACTGGATTCTAACCATAACTCTAACACTAAGGTGCTCGATTATAACCCTAACACTCAATCGTCAATCTCAACACTAACCCTAACCCTAAATGCACTCGATTCTAACCCAAAAGGCAATCCTGTCCCTAAGCCTAACCCTAAACTTCGACTCTAAAAACACAAACCCTAACTCTAATCCGAAACCTAAATGCACTGTATTCTAACCATAACTATCACCCTAATGTGCTCGATTCTAACCCTAACACTAAATGGTCAATTTCAACACTATCCCTAAGCCTAAATGCACTGCATTCTAACCCAAAAGCCATTCCTGACCCTAAGCCTAACCCTAAACCTGGATTCTACCAACACAAACCTTAACCCTAATCCTAACTCTACTCATACCCCTACCCCTAAACGCACTCTAAGCCATACCCTGACGAAAACCACAACACTAAAAATGCGCCTGATTCTAACCCTAACACTAAGCCTAAGCCTAACGTTAAGCCTAACCCTCGATTCTACGAAAGCAAACGCTAAACCTAACTCTAACCCTAGCACTATCCTTAAATGCTCTCGATTTTAACCCTGACCCTAACCCTAACCCTAACCCTAACCCTAAATGCACTGAATTCTAAACATAACTCTAACCCTAAATGTGCTCGATTCAAACCCTAACACTAAATCGTCAATTTGAACACTAACCCAAAGCCTAAATACACGCGATTCAGATCCAAAATGCAATCCGGACCTTAAGCCTAAACCTAAACCTCGATTCTACCTACACAAACCTTAACCCTAATCCGAACCCTACCCCTACCACTAGCCCTACAAGCACTTTCACCCTAACCCTCATCCAAACGCTAACACTAAAACTGTGCTTGATTCTAACCCTAACCCTCACCCTAAGCCTAACCCTAAGCCTAACCCTCGATTCTACGAAAGCTAACCCTAAACCTAACTCTAACCCTAGCACTATCCTTAAAAGCTCTCGATTCTAACTCTGACCCTAAACCTAACCCTAACCCTAAGCCTAAGCCTACCCCTAACCCTAAATGCACTGAATTCTAATCATAACTCTTTCCCTAAATGTGCTTGATTCTAACGCTAAAACTATATCATCAATTTCAACACTAACCCTAAGCCTAAATGCTCTGAATTATGACCCAAAATGCTCTCCTGACCCTAAGCCTAACCCAAAACCTCGATTCAACAAACACAAACCCTAACCCTAATCCTAACCCAACTCCTCCCCTACCCCTAAATGCACTCAAACGCTAACCCTAACCCCAACCCTAACACGAAAAATGCACTTGATTCTAACCCTAATCCTTACCCTAACTCTAACCCGAACACTGACCCTCGATTCTACGAAAGCTAACCCTATACCTAACTCTAACCCTAACACTATCCTTAAATGCACTCGATTCTAACCCTCACCCTGAATATAACCCTAACCCTAACCCTAATCCTAACCCTAAATGCACTGGATTCTAACCATAACTCTAACACTAATGTGCTCGATTATAACCCTAACACTCAATCGTCAATCTCAACACTAAGCCTAACGCTAAATGCACTCGACTCTAACCCGAAGGGCAATCCAGACCCTAAGCCAAACGCTAAACCTGGATTCTACCAGCAAAAACACTAACCCTAATCCTAACCCACTCCTCCCGTACCCCTAAGTGCACTTAAACCCTAACCCTAACCCCAACCCTAACAGTAAAAATGCGCTTGATTCTAACCCTAATCCTAACCCTAACCCTAACCCTAACACTAACCCTCGATTCTACGAAAGCTAACCCTATACCTAACTCTAACCCTAACACTATCCTTAAATACACTCGATTCTAACCCTCACCCTGAACATAACCCTAACCCTAACCCTAATCCTAACTCTAAGTGCTCTGGATTCTAACCATAACTCTAACCCTAATGTGCTCGATTATAACCCTAGCACTCAATCTTCAATCTCAACACTAAGCCTAACCCCAAATGCACTCGACTCTAACCCAAAAGGCAATCCTGACCCGAAGCCTAACCCTAAACCTCGATTCTACCAAAACAAACCCTAACCCTAATCCTAACCCTACTCCTATCCCTACCTCTATATGCACTCTAACCCTAACCCTAACCCCAACCCTAACACGAAAAATGCACTTGATTCTAACCCTAATCCTTACCCTAACTCTAACCCGAACACTGACCCTCGATGCTATGAAAGCTAACCCTATACCTAACTCTAACCCTAACACTATCCTTAAATGCACTCGATTCTAACCCTCACCCTGAACATAACCCTAACCCTAACCCTAATCCTAACCCTAAATGCACTGGATTCTAACCATAACTCTAACACTAAGGTGCTCGATTATAACCCTAACACTCAATCGTCAATCTCAACACTAACCCTAACCCTAAATGCACTCGATTCTAACCCAAAAGGCAATCCTGTCCCTAAGCCTAACCCTAAACTTCGACTCTAAAAACACAAACCCTAACTCTAATCCGAAACCTAAATGCACTGTATTCTAACCATAACTATCACCCTAATGTGCTCGATTCTAACCCTAACACTAAATGGTCAATTTCAACACTATCCCTAAGCCTAAATGCACTGCATTCTAACCCAAAAGCCATTCCTGACCCTAAGCCTAACCCTAAACCTGGATTCTACCAACACAAACCTTAACCCTAATCCTAACTCTACTCATACCCCTACCCCTAAACGCACTCTAAGCCATACCCTGACGAAAACCACAACACTAAAAATGCGCCTGATTCTAACCCTAACACTAAGCCTAAGCCTAACGTTAAGCCTAACCCTCGATTCTACGAAAGCAAACGCTAAACCTAACTCTAACCCTAGCACTATCCTTAAATGCTCTCGATTTTAACCCTGACCCTAACCCTAACCCTAACCCTAACCCTAAATGCACTGAATTCTAAACATAACTCTAACCCTAAATGTGCTCGATTCAAACCCTAACACTAAATCGTCAATTTGAACACTAACCCAAAGCCTAAATACACGCGATTCAGATCCAAAATGCAATCCGGACCTTAAGCCTAAACCTAAACCTCGATTCTACCTACACAAACCTTAACCCTAATCCGAACCCTACCCCTACCACTAGCCCTACAAGCACTTTCACCCTAACCCTCATCCAAACGCTAACACTAAAACTGTGCTTGATTCTAACCCTAACCCTCACCCTAAGCCTAACCCTAAGCCTAACCCTCGATTCTACGAAAGCTAACCCTAAACCTAACTCTAACCCTAGCACTATCCTTAAAAGCTCTCGATTCTAACTCTGACCCTAAACCTAACCCTAACCCTAAGCCTAAGCCTACCCCTAACCCTAAATGCACTGAATTCTAATCATAACTCTTTCCCTAAATGTGCTTGATTCTAACGCTAAAACTATATCATCAATTTCAACACTAACCCTAAGCCTAAATGCTCTGAATTATGACCCAAAATGCTCTCCTGACCCTAAGCCTAACCCAAAACCTCGATTCAACAAACACAAACCCTAACCCTAATCCTAACCCAACTCCTCCCCTACCCCTAAATGCACTCAAACGCTAACCCTAACCCCAACCCTAACACGAAAAATGCACTTGATTCTAACCCTAATCCTTACCCTAACTCTAACCCGAACACTGACCCTCGATTCTACGAAAGCTAACCCTATACCTAACTCTAACCCTAACACTATCCTTAAATGCACTCGATTCTAACCCTCACCCTGAACATAACCCTAACCCTAACCCTAATCCTAACCCTAAATGCACTGGATTCTAACCATAACTCTAACACTAATGTGCTCGATTATAACCCTAACACTCAATCGTCAATCTCAACACTAAGCCTAACGCTAAATGCACTCGACTCTAACCCGAAGGGCAATCCAGACCCTAAGCCAAACGCTAAACCTGGATTCTACCAGCAAAAACACTAACCCTAATCCTAACCCACTCCTCCCGTACCCCTAAGTGCACTTAAACCCTAACCCTAACCCCAACCCTAACAGTAAAAATGCGCTTGATTCTAACCCTAATCCTAACCCTAACCCTAACCCTAACACTAACCCTCGATTCTACGAAAGCTAACCCTATACCTAACTCTAACCCTAACACTATCCTTAAATACACTCGATTCTAACCCTCACCCTGAACATAACCCTAACCCTAACCCTAATCCTAACTCTAAGTGCTCTGGATTCTAACCATAACTCTAACCCTAATGTGCTCGATTATAACCCTAGCACTCAATCTTCAATCTCAACACTAAGCCTAACCCCAAATGCACTCGACTCTAACCCAAAAGGCAATCCTGACCCGAAGCCTAACCCTAAACCTCGATTCTACCAAAACAAACCCTAACCCTAATCCTAACCCTACTCCTATCCCTACCTCTATATGCACTCTAACCCTAACCCTAACACAACCCCTAACACTAAAAATGCGGTTGATTCTAACCCTAACCCTAACCCTCAATTCTACGAAACCTAACCCTCAACCTAACTCTAACCCTAAAACTATCCTTAAATTCTCTCGATTCTAATCCTGACCCTAATAACCCTAACCCTAACCCTAAGCCTAAATGCAGTGTATTCTAACCATTACTCTAACCCTCATGTGTTTGATTCTAAGCCTAACACTAAATCGTCAATCTCAACACTAACCCTAACCCTAAATGCACTCGATTCTAACCCAAAAGGCAATCCTGTCCCTAAGCCTAACCCTAAACTTCGACTCTAAAAACACAAACCCTAACCCTAATCCTAACCCTAAATGCACTGTATTCTAACCATAACTATAACCCTAATGTGCTCGATTCTAACCCTAACACTAAATGGTCAATTTCAACACTATCCCTAAGCCTAAATGCACTGCATTCTAACCCAAAAGCCATTCCTGACCCTAAGCCTAACCCAAAACCTCGATTCTAGGAACACAAACCCTAACCCTAATTCTAACCCAACTCCTCCCCTACCCCTAAATGCACTCAAACGCTAACCCTAACCCCAACCCTAACACGAAAAATGCACTTGATTCTAACCCTAATCCTTACCCTAACTCTAACCCGCACACTGACCCTCGATGCTATGAAAGCTAACCCTATACCTAACTCTAACCCTAACACTATCCTTAAATGCACTCGATTCTAACCCTCACCCTGAACATAACCCTAACCCTAACCCTAATCCTAACCCTAAATGCACTGGATTCTAACCATAACTCTAACACTAATGTGCTCGATTATAACCCTAACACTCAATCGTCAATCTCAACACTAAGCCTAACGCTAAATGCACTCGACTCTAACCCGAAAGGCAATCCTGACCCTAAGCCTAAACCTAAACCTCGATTCTACCAACACAAACCCTAACCCTAATCCTAACCCACTCCTCCCGTACCCCTAAATGCACTCAAACACTAACCCTAACCCCGACCCTAACAGTAAAAATGCGCTTGATTCTAACCCTAATCCTAACCCTAACCCTAACCCTAACACTAACCCTCGATTCTACGAAAGCTAACCCTATACCTAACTTTAACCCTAACACTATCCTTAAATGCACTCGATTCTAACCCTCACCCTAAACATAACCCTAACCCTAACCCTAATCCTAACCCTAAATGCACTGGATTCAAACCTTAACTCTAATCCTAATGTGCTTGATTCTGACACTAATTCTAAAACATCAATCTCAACACTAACCCTAACCCTAAATGCACTCGATTCTAACACCAAAGGCAATCCTTTCCCTATCCCTAACCCTAACCCTCGAATCTACAAAAGCTAACCTTCTACATAACTCTACCCCTAACACTATCCTTAAATGCACTCGATTCTAACCCTCACCCTGAACATAACCCTAACACTAACCCTAATCCTAACTCTAAGTGCTCTGGATTCTAACCATAACTCTAACCCTAATGTGCTCGATTAGAACCCTAACACTCAATCGTCAATCTCAACACTAAGCCTTACCCTAAATGCACTCGACTCTAACCCAAAAGACAATCCTGACCCTAAGACTAACCCTAAACCTCGATTCTACCAACACAAATCCTAACCCTAATCCTAACCCTACTCCTATCCCTACCTCTATATGCACTCTAACCCTAACCCTAACACAACCCCTAACACTAAAAATGCACTTGATTCTAACCCTAACCCTAACCCTATCC
This sequence comes from Notamacropus eugenii, assembly GCF_028372415.1. Taxonomy (NCBI): domain Eukaryota; kingdom Metazoa; phylum Chordata; class Mammalia; order Diprotodontia; family Macropodidae; genus Notamacropus; species Notamacropus eugenii. Next base: position 9,299,435 of record NC_092873.1, read on the forward strand.
GTAACCCTGAATTCTATGAAACCTAACCCTCAACCTAACTCTAACCCTAAAACTATCCTTAAATGCTCTCGATTCTAATCCTGACCCTAATAACCCTAACACTAACCCTAAGCCTCAATGCAGTGGATTCTAACCATAACTCTAACCCTCATGTGCTTGATTCTAAGCCTAACACTAAATCGTCAATCTCAACACTAACCCTAACCCTAAATGCACTCGATTCTAACCCAAAAGGCAATCCTGTCCCTAAGCCTAACCCTAAACTTCGATTCTAAAAACACAAACCCTAACCCTAATCCGAAACCTAAATGCACTGTATTCTAACCATAACTATCACCCTAATGTGCTCGATTCTAACCCTAACACTAAATGGTCAATTTCAACACTATCCCTAAGCCTAAATGCACTGCATTCTAACCCAAAAGCCATTCCTGACCCTAAGCCTAACCCTAAACCTCGATTCTACCAACACAAACCTTAACCCTAATCCTAACTCTACTCATACCCCTAGCCCTAAACGCACTCTAAGCCATACCCTGACGAAAACCACAACACTAAAAATGCGCCTGATTCTAACCCTAACACTAAGCCTAAGCCTAACCTTAAGCCTAACCCTCGATTCTACGAAAGCGAACGCTAAACCTAACTCTAACCCTAGCACTATCCTTAAATGCTCTCGATTTTAACCCTGACCCTAACCCTAACCCTAACCCTAACCCTAAATGCACTGAATTCTAAACATAACTCTAACCCTAAATGTGCTCGATTCAAACCCTAACACTAAATCGTCAATTTGAACCCTAACCCAAAGCCTAAATACACGCGATTCAGATCCAAAATGCAATCCGGACCCTAAGCCTAAACCTAAACCTCGATTCTACCAACACAAACCTTAACCCTAATCCGAACCCTGCCCCTACCACTAGCCCTACAAGCACTTTCACCCTAACCCTCATCCAGACGCTAACACTAAAACTGTGCTTGATTCTAACCCTAACCCTCACCCTAAGCCTAACCCTAAGCCTAACCCTCGATTCTACGAAAGCTAACCCTAAACCTAACTCTAACCCTAGCACTATCCTTAAAAGCTCTCGATTCTAACTCTGACCCTAAACCTAACCCTAACCCTAAGCCTAAGCCTACACCTAACCCTAAATGCACTGAATTCTAATCATAACTCTTTCCCTAAATGTGCTTGATTCTAACGCTAAAACTATATCATCAATTTCAACACTAACCCTAAGCCTAAATGCTCTGAATTATGACCCAAAATGCTCTCCTGACCCTAAGCCTAACCCAAAACCTCGATTCAACAAACACAAACCCTAACCCTAATCCTAACCCAACTCCTCCCCTACCCCTAAATGCACTCAAACGCTAACCCTAACCCCAACCCTAACACGAAAAATGCACTTGATTCTAACCCTAATCCTTACCCTAACTCTAACCCGAACAAGGACCCTCGATTCTATGAAAGCTAACCCTATACCTAACTCTACCCCTAACACTATCCTTAAATGCACTCGATTCTAACCCTCACCCTGAACATAACCCTAACCCTAACCCTAACCCTAACCCTAAATGCACTGGATTCTAACCATAACTCTAACACTAATGTGCTCGATTATAACCCTAACACTCAATCGTCAATCTCAACACTAAGCCTAACGCTAAATGCACTCGACTCTAACCCGAAGGGCAATCCATACCCTAAGCCAAACGCTAAACCTGGATTCTACCAACACAAACCCTAACCCTAATCCTAACCCACTCCTCCCGTACCCCTAAATGCACTCAAACCCTAATTCTAACACCAACTCTAACAGTAAAAATGCGCTTGATTCTAACCCTAATCCTAACCCTAACCCTAACCCTAACACTAACCATCGATTCTACGAAAGCTAACCCTATACCTAACTCTATCCCTAACACTATCCTTAAATGCACTCGATTCTAACCCTCACCCTAAACATAACCCTAACCCTAACCCTAATCCTAACCCTAAATGCACTGGATTCCAACCTTAACTCTAATCCTAATGTGCTTGATTCTAACACTAACTCTAAATCGTCAATCTCAACACTAACCCTAACCTTAAATGCACTCGATTCTAACACAAAAGGCAATCCTTTCCCTAACCCTAACCCTAACCCTCGAATCTACAAAAGCTAACCTTCTACATAACTCTACCCCTAACACTATCCTTAAATGCACTCGATTCTAACCCTCACCCTGAACATAACCCTAACCCTAACCCTAATCCTAACTCTAAGTGCTCTGGATTCTAACCATAACTCTAACCCTAATGTGCTCGATTATAACCCTAACACTCAATCGTCAATCCCAACACTAATCCTAACCCCAAATGAAATCGACTCTAACCCAAAAGGCAATCCTGACCCGAAGCCTAACCCTAATCCTCGATTCTACAAACACAAACCCTAACCCTAATCCTAACCCTACTCCTATCCCTACCTCTATATGCACTCTAACCTTAACATTAATCCAACCAATAACACTAAAAATGCGCTTGATTCTAACCCTAACCCTAACCCTAACCCTAACCCTAACCCTAACCCTCAATTCTACGAAACCTAACCCTCAACCTAACTCTAACCCTAAAACTATCCTTAAATGTTCTTGATTCCAATCCTGACCCTAATAACCCTAAGCCTAAGCCTAAGCCTAAATGCAGTGGATTCTAACCAAAACTCTAACCCTCATGTGCTTGATTCTAACCCTAACACTAAATCGTCAATCTCAACACTAACCCTAACCCTAAATGCACTCGATTCTAACCCAAAAGGCAATCCTGTCCCTAAGCCTAACCCTAAACTTCGATTCTAAAAACACAAACCCTAACCCTAATCCTAACCCTAAATGCTCTGTATTCTAACCATAACTATAACCCTAATGTGCTCGATTCTAACCCTAACACTAAATGGTCAATTTCAACACTATCCCTAAGCCTAAATGCACTGCATTCTAACCCAAAACCCATTCCTGACCCTAAGCCTAACCCCAAACCTCGATTCTACCAACACAAACCTTAACCCTAATCCTAACTCTACTCATACCCCTACCCCTAAATGCACTCTAAGCCATACCCTGACGAAAACCACAACACTAAAAATGCGCCTGACTCTAACCCTAAGCCTAAGCCTAAGCCTAACCTTAAGCCTAACCCTCGATTCTACGAAAGCGAACGCTAAACCTAACTCTAACCCTAGCACTATCCTTAAATGCTCTCGATTATAACCCTGACCCTAACCCCAACCCTAACCCTAACCCTAAATGCACTGAAATCTAACCATAACTCTAACCCTAAATGTGCTCGATTCAAACCCTAACACTAAATCGTCAATTTGAACACTATCCCAAAGCCTAAATACACGCCATCCAGATCCAAAATGCAATCCTGACCCTAAGCCTAAACCTAAACCTCGATTCTACCAACACAAACCTTAACCCTAATCGGAACCCTACCCCTACCACTAGCCCTAAAAGCACTTTCACCCTAACCCTCACCCAAACGCTAACACTAAAACTGTGCTTGATTCTAACCCTAAACCTCACCCTAAGCCTAACCCTAAGCCTAACCCTCGATTCTACGAAAGCTAACCCTAAACGTAACTCTAACCCTAGCACTATCCTTAAAAGCTCTCGATTCTAACCCTGACCCTAAACCTAACCCTAACACTAAGCCTAAGCCTAACCCTAACCCTAAATGCACTGAATTCTAATCATAACTCTTTCCCTGAATGTGCTTGATTCTAACGGTGAAACTATATCATCAATTTCAACACTAACCCTAAGCCTAAATGCTCTGAATTACGACCCAAAATGCTCTCCTGACCCTAAGCCTAACCCAAAACCTCGATTCAACCAACACAAACCCTAACCCTAATCCTAACGCAACTCCTCCCCTACCCCTAAATGCACTCAAACGCGAACCCTAACCCCAACCCTAACACGAAAAATGCACTTGATTCTAACCCTAATCCTTACCCTAACTCTAACCCGAACACTGACCCTCGATTCTATGAAAGCTAACCCTATACCTAACTCTAACCCTAACACTATCCTTAAATGCACTCGATTCTAACCTCACCCTGAACATAACCCTAACCCTAACCCTAATCCTAACCCTAAATGCACTGGATTCTAACCATAGCTATAACACTAATGTGCTCGATTATAACCCTAACACTCAATCGTTAATCTCAACACTAAGCGTAACGCTAAATGCACTCGACTCTAACCCGAAAGGCAATCCTGACCCCAAGCCTAACCCTAAACCTCGATTCTACCAAGACAAACACTAACCCTAATCCTAACCCACTCCTCCCGTACCCCTAAATGCACTCAAACCCTAATCCTAACCCCAATCCTAACAGTAAAAATGCGCTTGATTCTAACCCTAATCCTAACCCTAACCCTAACCCTAACACTAACCCACGATTCTATGAAAGCTAACCCTATACCTAACTCTAACCCTAACACTATCCTTAAATACAGTCGATTCTAACCCTCACCCTAAACATAACCCTAACCCTAACCCTAATCCTAACCCTAAATGCACTGGATTCCAACCTTAACTCTAATCCTAATGTGCTTGATTCTAACACTAACTCTAAATCATCAATCTCAACACTAACCCTAACCCTAAATGCACTCGATTCTAACACCACAGGCAATCCTGTCCCTAACCCTAACCCTAACCCTCGAATCTACAAAAGCTAACCTTCTACATAACTCTACCCCTAACACTATCCTTAAATGCACTCGATTCTAACCCTCACCCTGAACATAACCCTAACACTAACCTTAATCCTATTTCTAAGTGCTCTGGATTCTAACCATAACTCTAACCCTAATGTGCTCGATTATAACCCTAACACTCAATCGACAATCTCAACACTAAGTCTAACCCTAAATGCACTCGACTCTAACCCAAAAGACAATCCTGTCCCTAAGCCTAACCCTAAACCTCGATCCTACCAACACAAATCCTAACCCTAATCCTAACCGTACTCCTATTCCTACCTCTATATGCACTCTAACCCTAACCCTAACGCAACCCCTAACACTAAAAATGCACTTGATTCTAACCCTAACCCTAACCCTATCCGTAACCCTCAATTCTACGAAACCTAACCCTCAACCTAACTCTAACCCTAAAACTATCCTTAAATGCTCTCGATTGTAATCCTGACCCTAATAACCCTAACACTAACCCTAAGCCTCAATGCAGTGGATTCTAACCATAACTCTAACCCTCATGTGCTTGATTCTAAGCCTAACACTAAATCGTCAATCTCAACACTAACCCTAACCCTAAATGCACTCGATTCTAACCCAAAAGGCAATCCTCTCCCTAAGCCTAACCCTAAACTTCGATTCTAAAAACACAAACCCTAACCCTAATCCGAAACCTAAATGCACTGTATTCTAACCATAACTATCACCCTAATGTGCTCGATTCTAACCCTAACACTAAATGGTCAATTTCATCACTATCCCTAAGCCTAAATGCACTGCATTCTAACCCAAAAGCCATTCCTGACCCTTAGCCTAACCCTAAACCTCGATTCTACCAACACAAACCTTAACCCTAATCCTAACTCTACTCATACCCCTACCCCTAAACGCACTCTAAGCCATACCCTGACGAAAACCACAACACTAAAAATGCGCCTGATTCTAACCCTAACCCTAAGCCTAAGCCTAACCTTAAGCATAACCCTCGATTCTACGAAAGCGAACGCTAAACCTAACTCTAACCCTAGCACTATCCTTAAAAGCTCTCGATTCTAAACCTGACCCTAAATCTAACCCTAACCCTAACCCTAACCCTAACCCTAAATGCACTGAATTCTAACCATAACTCTATCCCTAAATGTGCTCGATTCAAACCCTAACACTAAATCGTCAATTTGAAGACTAATCCAAAGCCTAAATACACGCCATTCAGATCCAAAATGCCATCCTGACCCTAAGCCTAAACCTAAACCTCGATTCTACCAACACAAACCTTAACCCTAATCCGAACCCTACCCCTACCACTAGCACTAAAAGCACTTTCACCCTAACCCTCACCCAAACGCTAACACTAAAACTGTGCTTGATTCTAACCCTAACCCTCACCCTAAGCCTAACCCTAAGCCTAACCCTCGATTCTACGAAAGGTAACTCTAAACCTAACTCTAAGCCTAGCACTATCCTTAAAAGCTCGCGATTCTAACCCTGACCCTAAACCTAACGCTAACCCTAATCCTAAGCCTAACCCTAACCCTAAATGCACTGAATTCTAATCATAACTCTTTCCCTAAATGTGCTTGATTCTAACGCTAAAACTTTATCATCAGTTTCAACACTAACCCTAAGCCTAAATGCTCTGAATTATGACAAAAAATGCTCTCCTGATCCTAAGCCTAACCCAAAACCTCGATTCTAGGAACACAAACCCTAACCCTAATCCTAACCCAACTCCTCGCCTACCCCTAAATGCACTCAAACGCTAACCCTAACCCCAACCCTAACACGAAAAATGCACTTGATTCTAACCCTAATCCTTACCCTAACTCTCACCCGAACACTGACCCTCGATGCTATGAAAGCTAACCCTATACCTAACTCTAACCCTAACACTATCCTTAAATGCACTCGATTCTAACCCTCACCCTGAACATAACCCTAACCCTAACCCTAATCCTAACCCTAAATGCACTGGATTCTAACCATAACTCTAACACTAATGTGCTCGATTATAACCCTAACACTCAATCGTCAATCCCAACACTAAGCCTAACGCTAAATGCATTCGACTCTAACCCGAAAGGCAATCCTGACCCTAAGCCTAACCCTAAACCTCGATTCTACCAACACAAACACTAACCCTAATCCTAACCCACTCCTCCCGTACCCCTAAATGCACTCAAACCCTAACCCTAACCCCAATCCTAACAGTAAAAATGCGCTTGATTCTAACCCTAATCCTAACCCTAACCCTAACCCTAACACTAACCCTCGATTCTACGAAAGCTATCCCTATACCTAACTCTAACCCTAACACTATCCTTAAATGCACTCGATTCTAACCCTCACCCTAAACATAACCCTAACCCTAACCCTAATCCTAACCCTAAATGCACTGGATTCCAACCTTAACTCTAATCCTAATGTGCTTGATTCTAACACTAACTCTAAATCATCAATCTCAACACTAACCGTAACCCTAAATGCACTCGATTGTAACACCAAAGGCAATCCTGTCCCCTAAACCTAACCCTAATCCTAATTCTAAGTGCTCTGGATTCTAACCATAACTCTAACTCTAATGTGCTCAATTATAACCCTAACAGTCAATCGTCAATCTCAACACTAAGTCTAACCCTAAATGAACTCGACTCAACCCAATAGACAATCCTGACCCTAAGCCTAACCCTAAACCTCGATTCTACCAACAGAAATCCTAACCCTAATCCTAACCCTACTCCTATCCCTACCTCTATATGCACTCTAACCCTAACCCTAACGCAACCCCTAACACTAAAAATGCACTTGATTCTAACCCTAACCCTAACCCTATCCGTAACCCTCAATTCTACGAAACCTAACCCTCAACCTAACTCTAACCCTAAAACTATCCTTAAATGCTCTCGATTCTAATCCTGAACCTAATAACCCTAACACTAACCCTAAGCCTCAATGCAGTGGATTCTAACCATAACTCTAACCCTCATGTGCTTGATTCTAAGCCTAACACTAAATCGTCAATCTCAACACTAACCCTAACCCTAAATGCACTCGATTCTAACCCAAAAGGCAATCCTCTCCCTAAGCCTAACTCTAAACTTCGATTCTAAAAACACAAACCCTAACCCTAATCCGAAACCTAAATGCACTGTATTCTAACCATAACTATCACCCTAATGTGCTCGATTCGAACCCTAACACTAAATGGTCAATTTCAACACTATCCCTAAGCCTAAATGCACTGCATTCTAACGCAAAACCCATTCCTGACCCTAAGCCTAACCCTAAACCTCGATTCTACCAACACAAACCTTAACCCTAATCCTAACTCTACTCATACCCCTACCCCTAAACGCACTCTAAGCCATACCCTGACGAAAACCACAACACTAAAAATGCGCCTGATTCTAAGCCTAAGCCTAACCTTAAGCATAACCCTCGATTCTACGAAAGCGAACGCTAAACCTACCTCTAACCCTAGCACTATCCTTAAATGCTCTCGATTCTAAACCTGACCCTAAACCTAACCCTAACCCTAACCCTAACCCTAACCCTAAATGCACTGAATTCTAACCATAACTCTATCCCTAAATGTGCTCGATTCAAACCCTAACACTAAATCGTCAATTTGAAGACTAACCCAAAGCCTAAATACACGCCATTCAGATCCAAAATGCCATCCTGACCCTAAGCCTAAACCTAAACCTCGATTCTACCAACACAAACCTTAACCCTAATCCGAACCCTACCCCTACCACTAGCACTAAAAGCACTTTCACCCTAACCCTCACCCAAACGCTAACACTAAAACTGTGCTTGATTCTAACCCTAACCCTCACCCTAAGCCTAACCCTAAGCCTAACCCTCGATTCTACGAAAGGTAACCCTAAACCTAACTCTAAGCCTAGCACTATCCTTAAAAGCTCGCGATTCTAACCCTGACCCTAAACCTAACGCTAACCCTAATCCTAAGCCTAACCCTAACCCTAAATGCACTGAATTCTAATCATAACTCTTTCCCTAAATGTGCTTGATTCTAACGCTAAAACTATATCATCAGTTTCAACACTAACCCTAAGCCTAAATGCTCTGAATTATGACAAAAAATGCTCTCCTGACCCTAAGCCTAACCCAAAACCTCGATTCTAGGAACACAAACCCTAACCCTAATCCTAACCCAACTCCTCGCCTACCCCTAAATGCACTCAAACGCTAACCCTAACCCCAACCCTAACACGAAAAATGCACTTGATTCTAACCCTAATCCTTACCCTAACTCTCACCCGAACACTGACCCTCGATGCTATGAAAGCTAACCCTATACCTAACTCTAACCCTAACAATATCCTTAAATGCACTCGATTCTAACCCTCACCCTGAACATAACCCTAACCCTAACCCTAATCCTAACCCTAAATGCACTGGATTCTAACCATAACTCTAACACTAATGTGCTCGATTATAACCCTAACACTCAATCGTCAATCTCAACACTAAGCCTAACGCTAAATGCACTCGACTCTAACCCGAAAGGCAATCCTGACCCTAAGCCTAACCCTAAACCTCGATTCTACCAACACAAACACTAACCCTAATCCTAACCCACTCCTCCCGTACCCATAAATGAACTCAAACCCTAACCCTAACCCCAATCCTAACAGTAAAAATGCGCTTGATTCTAACCCTAATCCTAACCCTAACCCTAACCCTAACACTAACCCTCGATTCTACGAAAGCTAACCCTATACCTAACTCTAACCCCAACACTATCCTTAAATGCACTCGATTCTAACCCTCACCCTAAACATAACCCTAACCCTAACCCTAATCCTAACCCTAAATGCACTGGATTCCAACCTTAACTCTAATCCTAATGTGCTTGATTCTAACACTAACTCTAAATCATCAATCTCAACACTAACCGTAACCCTAAATGCACTCGATTGTAACACCAAAGGCAATCCTGTCCCTAAACCTAACCCTAATCCTAATTCTAAGTGCTCTGGATTCTAACCATAACTCTAACTCTAATGTGCTCGATTATAACCCTAACACTCAATCGTCAATCTCAACACTAAGTCTAACCCTAAATGAACTCGACTCAACCCAAAAGACAATCCTGACCCTAAGCCTAACCCTAAACCTGGATTCTACCAACAGAAATCCTAACCCTAATCCTAACCCTACTCCTATCCCTACCTCTATATGCACTCTAACCCTAACCCTAACGCAACCCCTAACACTAAAAATGCACTTGATTCTAACCCTAACCCTAACCCTATCCGTAACCCTCAATTCTACGAAACCTAACCCTCAACCTAACTCTAACCCTAAAACTATCCTTAAATGCTCTCCATTCTAATCCTGAACCTAATAACCCTAACACTAACCCTAAGCCTCAATGCAGTGGATTCTAACCATAACTCTAACCCTCATGTGCTTGATTCTAAGCCTAACACTAAATCGTCAATCTCAACACTAACCCTAACCCTAAATGCACTCGATTCTAACCCAAAAGGCAATCCTCTCCCTACGCCTAACTCTAAACTTCGATTCTAAAAACACAAACCCTAACCCTAATCCGAAACCTAAATGCACTGTATTCTAACCATAACTATCACCCTAATGTGCTCGATTCGAACCCTAACACTAAATGGTCAATTTCAACACTATCCCTAAGCCTAAATGCACTGCATTCTAACGCAAAACCCATTCCTGACCCTAAGCCTAACCCTAAACCTCGATTCTACCACACAAACCTTAACCCTAATCCTAACTCTACTCATACCCCTACCCCTAAACGCACTCTAAGCCATACCCTGACGAAAACCACAACACTAAAAATGCGCCTGATTCTAAGCCTAAGCCTAACCTTAAGCATAACCCTCGATTCTACGAAAGCGAACGCTAAACCTAACTCTAACCCTAGCACTGTCCTTAAAAGCTCTCGATTCTAAACCTGACCCTAAACCTAACCCTAACCCTATCCCTAACCCTAAATGCACTGAATTCTAACCATAACTCTAACCCTAAATGTGCTCGATTCAAACCCTAACACTAAATCGTCAATTTGAACACTAACGCAAAGCCTAAATACACGCCATTCAGATCCAAAATGCCATCCTGACCCTAAGCCGAAACCTAAACCTCGATTCTACCAACACAAACCTTAACCCTAATCCGAACCCTACCCCTACCACTAGCCCTAAAAGCACTTTAACCCTAACCCTCACCCTAACGCTAACACTAAAACTGTGCTTGATTCTAACCCTAACCCTCACCCTAAGCCTAACCCTAAGCCTAACCCTCGATTCTACGAAAGCTAACCCTAAACCTAACTCTAAGCCTAGCACTCTCCTTAAAAGCTCTCGATTCTAACCCTGACCCTAAACGTAACCCTAACCCTAAGCCTAAGCCTAATCCTAACCCTAAATGCACTAAATTCTAATCATAACACTTTCCCTAAATGTACTTGATTCTAACGCTAAAACTATATCATCAATTTCAACACTAACCCTAAGCCTAAATACTCTGAAATATGACCCAAAATGCTCTCCTGACCCTAAGCCTAACCCAAAACCTCGATTCAACCAACACAAACCCTAACCCTAATCCTAATCCAACTCCTCCCCTACCGCTCAATGCACTCAAACGCTAACCCTAATCCCAACCCTAACACGAAAAATGCACTTGATTCTAACCCTAATACTTATCCTAACTCTCACCCGAACACTGACCCTCGATTCTATGAAAGCTAACCCTATACCTAACTCTAACCCTAACACTATCCTTAAATGCACTCGATTCTAACCCTCACCCTGAACACAACCCAAACCCTAACCCTAATCTTAACCCTAAATGCACTGGATTCTAACCATAACTCTAACACTAATGTGCTCGATTATAACCCTAACACTGAATCGTCAATCTCAACACTAAGCCTAACGCTAAATGCATTCGACTCTAACACGAAGGGCAATCCTGACCCTAAGCCTCACCCTAAACCTCGATTCTACCAACACAAACCCTAACCCTAATCCTAACCCTACTCCTATCCATACCTCTATATGCACTCTAACCCTAACCCTAACCCAACCCTTAACACTAAAAATGCGCTTGATTCTAACGCTAACCCTAACCCTAACCCTAACCCTCAATTCTACGAAACCTAACCCTCAACCTAACTCTAACCCTAAAACTATCCTTAAATGCTCTCGATTCTAATCCTGACCCTAATAACCCTAACCCTAAGCCTAACCCTAAATGTAGTGGATTCTAACCATAACTCTAAACCTCATGTGCTTGATCCTAAGCCTAACACTAAATCGTCAATCTCAACACTAACCCTAACCCTAAATGCACTCGATTCTAACCCAAAAGGTAATCCTGTCCCTAAGCCTAACCTTAAACTTCGATTCTAAAAACACAAACCCTAACCCTAATCCTAACCCTAAATGCACTGTATTCTAACCATAACTATCACCCTAATGTGCTCGATTATAACCCTAACACTCAATCGTCAATCTCAACACTAAGCCTAACGCTAAATGCACTCGACTCTAACTCGAAAGGCAATCCTGACCCTACGCCTAGCCCTAAACCTCGATTCTACCAACACAAACCCTAACCCTAATCCTAACCCACTCCTCCCGTACCCCTAAATGCACTCAAACCCTAACCCTAACCCCAACCCTAACAGTAAATATGCGCTTGATACTAACCCTAATCCTAACCCTAACCCTAACCCTAACACTAACCCGCGATTCTACGAAAGCTAACCCTATACTTAACTCTAACCCTGACACTATCCTTAAATGCACTCGATTCTAACCCTCACCCTAAACATAACCCTAACCCTAACCCTAATCCTAACCCAAAATGCACTGGATTCCAACCTTAACTCTAATTCTAATGTGCTTGATTCTAACACTAACTCTAAATCGTCAATCTCAACACTAACCCTAACACTAAATGCACTCGATTCTAACCCTAAAGGCAATCCTGACCCTAACCCCTAACCGTAACCCTCGAACCAACGAAAGCTAACCTTCTACATAACTCTACCCCTAACACTATCCTTAAATGCACTCGATTCTAACCCTCACCCTGAACATAACCCTAACCCTAACCCTAATCCTAACTCTAAGTGCTCTGGATTCTAACCATAACTCTAACCCTAATGTGCTCGATTATAAACCTAACACTCAATCGTCAATCTCAACACTAAGCGTAACCCCAAATGCACTCGACTCTAACCCAAAAGGCAATCCTGACCCGAAGCCTAACCCTAAACCTCGATTCTACCAACACAAACCCTAACCCTTATCCTAACACACTCCTCCCGTACCCCTAAATGCACTCAAACCCTAATCCTAACCCCAACCCTAACAGTAAAAATGCGCTTGATTCTAACCCTAATCCTAACCCTAACCCTAACCCTAACACTAACCATCGATTCTACGAAAGCTAACCCTGTACCTAACTCTAACCCTAACACTATCTTTAAATGCACTCGATTCTAACCCTCACCCTAAACATAACCCTAACCCTAACCCTAATCCTAACCCTAAATGCACTGGATTCCAACCTTAACTCTAATCCTAATGTGCTTGATTCTAACACTAACTCTAAATCGTCAATCTCAACACTAACCCTAACCCTAAATGCACTCGATTCTAACCGTAAAGGCAATCCTGACCCTAACCCTAACCCTAACCCTCGAACCAACGAAAGCTAACCTTCTACATAACTCTACCCCTAACACTATCCTTAAATGCACTCGATTCTAACCCTCACCTTGAACATAACCCTAACCCTAACCCTAATCCTAACTCTAAGTGGTCTGGATTCTAACCATAACTCTAACACTAATGTGCTCGATTATAAACCTAACACTCAATCGTCAATCTCAACACTATGCCTAACCCTAAATGCACTCGACTCTAACCCAAAAGGCAATCCTGACCCGAAGCCTAACCCTAAACCTCGATTCTACCAACACAAACCCTAACCCTAATCCTAACCCTACTCCTATCCCTACCTCTAAATGCACTCTACCCTTAACCTTAATCCAACCCCTAACACTAAAAATGCGCTTGATTCTAACCCTAACCCTAACCCTAACCCTAAACCTCAATTCTACGAAACATAACCCTCAACCTAACTCTAACCCTAAAACTATCCTTAAATGCTCTCGATTCTAATCCTGACCCTAATAACCCTAACCCTAACCCTAAGCCTAAATGCAGTGCATTCTAACCATAACTCTAACCCTCATGTGCTTGATTCTAAGCCTAACACTAAATCGTCAATCTCAACACTAACCTTAACCCTAAATGCACTCGATTCTAACCCAAAAGGCAATCCTGTCCCTAAGCCTAACCCTAAACTTCGATTTTAAAAACACAAACGCTAACCCTAATCCTAACCCGAAATGCACTGTATTCTAACCATAACCATAACCCTAATGTGCTCGATTCTAACCCTAACACTAAATCGTCAATTTCAACACTATCCCTAAGCCTAAATGCACTGCATTCTAACCCAAAACCCATTCCTGAACCTAAGCCTACCCTAAACCTGGATTCTACCAACACAAACCTTAACCCTAATCCTAACTCTACTCATACCCCTACCCATAAATGCACTCTAAGCCATACCCTGACGAAAACCACAACATTAAAAATGCGCCTGATTCTAACCCTAAGCCTAAGCCTAAGCTTAACCTTAAGGCTGACCCTCGATTCTACGAAAGCGAACGCTAAACCTAACTCTAACCCTAGCACTATCCTTAAATGCTCTCGATTTTAACCATGACCCTAACCCCAACCCTAACCCTAACCCTAGATGCACTGAAATCTAACCATAACTCTAACCCTAAATTTGCTCGATTCAAACCCTAACACTAAATCGTCAATTTGAACACTATCCCAAAGCCTAAATACACGCCATTCAGATCCAAAATGCAATCCTGACCCTAAGCCTAAACCTAAACCTCGATTCTACCAACACAAACCTTAACCCTAATCCGAACCCTACCCATACCACTAGTCCTAAAAGCACTTTCACCCTAACCCTGACCCAAACGCTAACACTAAAACTGTGCTTGATTCTAACCCTAACCCTCACCCTAAGCCTAACCCTAAGCCTAACCCTCGATTCTACAAAAGCTAACCCTAAACTTAACTCTAACCCTAGCACTATCCTTAAAAGCTCTCGATTCTAACCCTGACCCTAAACCTAACCCTAACCCTAAGCCTAAGCCTAACCATAACCCTAAATGCACTGAATTCTAATCATAACTCTTTCCCTAAATGTGCTTGATTCTAACGCTGAAACCATATCATCAGTTTCAACACTTACCCTAAGCCTAAATGCTCTGAATTCTGACAAAAAATGCTCTCCTGACCCTAAGCCTAACCCAAAACTTCGATTCAAGGAACACAAACCCTAACCCTAATCCTAACCCAACTCCTCCCCTACCGCTAAATGCACTCAAACGGTAACCCTAACCCCAACCCTAACACGAAAAATGCACTTGATTCTAACCCTAACCCTTACCCTAACTCTAACCCGAACACTGACCCTCGATGCTATGAAAGCTAACCCTATACCTAACTCTAACCCTAACACTATCCTTAAATGCACTCAATTCTAACTCTCACCCTGAACATAACCCTAACCCTAATCCTAATCCTAACCCTAAATGCACTGGATTCTAGCCATAACTCTAACACTAATGTGCTCGATAATAACCCTAACACTCAATCGTCCATCTCAACACTAAGCCTAACGCTAAATGCACTCGACTCTAACCCGAAAGGCAATCCTGACCCTAAGCCTAACCCTAAACCTCGATTCTACCAACACAAACACTAACCCTAATCTTAACCCACTCCTCCCGTACCCATAAATGCACTCAAACCCTAACCCTAACCCCAATCCTAACAGTAAAAATGCGCTTGATTCTAACCCTAATCCTAACCCTAACCCTAACCCTAACACTAACCCTCGATTATACGAAAGCTAACCCTATACCTAACTCTAACCCTAACACTATCCTTAAATGCACTCGATTCTAACCTTCACCCTAAACATAACCCTAACACTAACCCTAATCCTAACCCTAAATGCACTGGATTCAAACCTTAACTCTAATCCTAATGTGCTTGATTCTAACACTAACTCTAAATCATCAATCTCAACACTAACCCTAACCCTAAATGCACTCGATTGTAACACAAAAGGCAATCCTGTCCCTAACCCTAACCCTAACCCTCGAATCTACAAAAGCTAACCTTCTACATAACTCTACCCCTAACACTATCCTTAAATGCACTCGATTCTAACCCTTACCCTGAACATAACCCTAACCCTAACCCTAATCCTAATTCTAAGTGCTCTGGATTCTAACCATAACTCTAACCCTAATGTGCTCGATTATAACCCTAACACTCAATCGTCAATCTCAACACTAAGCCTAACCCTAAATGCACTCGACTCTAACCCAAAAGACAATCCTGACCCTAAGCCTAACCCTAAACCTCGATTCTACCAACACAAATCCTAACCCTAATCCTAACCCTACTCCTATCCCTACCTCTATATGCACTCTAACCCTAACCCTAACGCAACCCCAAACACTAAAAATGCACTTGATTCTAACCCTAACCCTAACCCTATCCGTAACTCTCAATTCTACGAAACCTAACCCTCAACCTAACTCTAACCCTAAAACTATCCTTAAATGCTCTCGATTCTAATCCTGACCCTAATAACCCTAACACTAACCCTAAGACTGAATGCAGTGGATTCTAACCATAACTCTAACCCTCATGTGCTTGATTCTAAGCCTAACACTAAATCGTCAATCTGAACACTAACCCTAAGCCTAAATGCACTTGATTCTAACCCAAAAGGCAATCCACTCCCTAAGCCTAACCCTAAACTTCGATTCTAAAAACACAAACCCTAACCCTAATCCGAAACCTAAATGCACTGTATTCTAACCATAACTATCACCCTAATGTGCTCGATTCTAACCCTAACACTAAATGGTCAATTTCAACACTATCCCTAAGCCTAAATGCACTGCATTCTAACCCAAAAGCCATTCCTGACCCTAAGCATAACCCTAAACCTCGATTCTACCAACACAAACCTTAACCCTAATCCTAACTCTACTCATACCCCTACCCCTAAACGCACTCTAAGCCATACTCTGACGAAAACCACAACACTAAAAATGCGCCTGATTCTAACCCTAACCCTAAGCCTAAGCCTAACCTTAAGCATAACCCTCGATTCTACGAAAGCGAACGCTAAACCTAATTCTAACCCTAGCACTATCCTTAAAAGCTCTCGATTCTAAACCTGACCCTAAACCTAACCCTAACCCTAACCCTAACCCTAAATGCACTGAATTCTAACCATAATTCTAACCCTAAATGTGCTCGATTCAAACCCTAACACTAAATCGTCAATTTGAACACTAACCCAAAACCTAAATACACGCCATTCAGATCCAAAATGCAATCCTGACCCTAAGCCGAAACCTAAACCTCGATTCTACCAACACAATCCTTAACCCTAATCCAAACCCTACCCCTACCACTAGCCCTAAAAGCACTTTAACCCTAACCCTCACCCAAACGCTAACACTAAAACTCTGCTTGATTCTAACCCTAACCCTCACCCTAAGCCTAACCCTAAGCCTAACCCTCGATTCTACGAAAGCTAACCCTAAACCTAACTCTAACCCTAGCACTATCCTTAAAAGCTCTCGATTCTAACCCTGACCCTAAACGTAACCCTAACCCTAAGCCTAAGCCTAACCCTAACCCTAAATGCACTGAATTCTAATCATAACTCTTTCCCTAAATGTGCTTGATTCCAACACTAAAACTATATCATCAATTTCAACACTAACCCTTAGCCTAAATGCTCTGAATTATGACACAAAATGCTCTCCTGACCCTAAGCCTAACCCAAAACCTCGATTCAACTAACACAAACCCAAACCCTAATCCTAACCCAACTCCTCCCCTACCCCTAAATGCACTCAAACCCTAACCCTCACCCCAACCCTAACACTAAAAATGCACTTGATTCTAACCCTAATACTTATCCTAACTCTCACCCGAACACTGACCCTCGATTCTATGAAAGCTAACCCTATACCTAACTCTTACCCTAACACTATCCTTAAATGCACTCGATTCTAACCCTCACCCTGAACATAACACTAACCCTAACCCTAATCCTAACCCTAAATGCACTGGATTCTAACCATAACTCTAACACTACTGTGCTCGATTATAACCCTAACACTCAATCGTCAATCTCAACACTAAGCCTAACGCTAAATGCACTCGACTCTAACGCGAAAGGCAATCCTGACCCTAAGCCTAACCCTAAACCTCGATTCTACCAACACAAACCCTAACCATAATCCTAACCCACTCCTGCCGTACCCCTAAATGCACTCAAACCCTAACCCTAACCCCAACCCTAACACTAAAAATGCGCTTGATTCAAACCCTATTCCTAACCCTAACCCTAACCCTAACACTAACCCTCGATCCTACGAAAGCTATCCCTATACCTAACTCTAACCCTAACACTATCCTTAAATGCACTCGATTCTAACCCTCACACTAAACATAACCCTATCCCTAACCCTAATCCTAACCCTAAATGCACTGGATTCCAACCTTAACTCTAATCCTAATGTGCTTGATTCTAACACTAACTCTAAATCGTCAATCTCAACACTAACCCTAATCCTAAATGGACTCGATTCTAACCCAAAAGGCAATCCTGACCCTAACCCTAACCCTAACCCTCGAATCTACGAAAGCTAAACTTGTACATAACTCTACCCCTAACACTATCCTTAAATGCACTCGATTCTAACCCTCACCCTGAACATAACACTAACCCTAACCCTATTCCTAACTCTAAATGCTCTGGATTCTAACCATAACTCTAAGCCTAATGTGCTCGATTATAACCCTAACTCTCATTCGTCAATCTCAACACTAAGCCTAACGCTAAATGCACTCGACTCTAACCCAAAAGGCAATCCTGACCCTAAGCCTAACCCTAAACCTCGATTCTATCAACACAAACCCTAACCCTAATCCTAACCCTACTCCTATCCCTACCTCTATATGCACTCTAACCCTAACCCTAACCCAACCCCTAACACTAAAAATGCGCTTGATTCTAACCCTAACCCTAACCCTAATCCTAACCCTCAATTCTACGAAACCTAACCCTCAACCTAACTCTAACCCTAAAACTATCCTTAAATGCTCTCGATTCTAATCCTGACCCTAATAACCCTAACCCTAACCCTAAGCCTAAATGCAGTGGATTCTAACCATAACTCTAACCCTCATGTGCTTGATTCTAAGCCTAACACTAAATCCTCAATCTCAACACTAACCCTAACCCTAAATGCACTCGATTCTAACCCAAAAGGCAATCCTGTCCCTAAGCCTAACCCTAAACTTCGATTCTAAAAACACAAATACTAACCCTAATCCTAACCCTAAATGCAGTGTATTCTAACCATAACTATAACCCTAATGTGCTCGATTCTAACCCTAACACTAAATCGTCAATTTCAACACTATCCCTAAGCCTAAATGCACTGCATTCTAACCCAAAAGCCATTCCTGACCCTAAGCCTAACCCCAAACCTCGATTCTACCAACACAAACCTTAACCCTAATCCTAACTCTACTCATACCCCTGCCCTTAAATGCACTCTAAGCCATACCCTGACGAAAACCACAACACTAAAAATGCGCCTGATTCTAACCCTAACACTAAGCCTAAGCCTAACCTTAAGCCTAACCCTCGATTCTACGAAAGCGAACGCTAAACCTAACTCTAACCCTAGCTCTATCCTTAAAAGCTCTCAATTTTAACCCTGACCCTAACCCTGACCCTAACCCTAACCCTAAATGAACTGAATTCTATCCATAATTCTAACCCTAAATGTGCTCGATTCAAACCCTAACACTAAATCGTCAATTTGAACACTAACCCAAAACCTAAATACACGCCATTCAGATCCAAAATGCAATCCTGACCCTAAGCCGAAACCTAAACCTCGATTCTACCAACACAAACCTTAACCCTAATCCAAACCCTACCCCTACCACTAGCCCTAAAAGCACTTTAACCCTAACCCTCACCCAAACGCTAACACTAAAACTCTGCTTGATTCTAACCCTAACCCTCACCCTAAGCCTAACCCTAAGCCTAACCCTCGATTCTACGAAAGCTAACCCTAAACCTAACTCTAACCCTAGCACTATCCTTAAAAGCTCTCGATTCTAACCCTGACCCTAAACGTAACCCTAACCCTAAGCCTAAGCCTAACCCTAACCCTAAATGCACTGAATTCTAATCATAACTCTTTCCCTAAATGTGCTTGATTCCAACACTAAAACTATATCATCAATTTCAACACTAACCCTTAGCCTAAATGCTCTGAATTATGACCCAAAATGCTCTCCTGACCCTAAGCCTAACCGAAAACCTCGATTCAACTAACACAAACCCAAACCCTAATCCTAACCCAACTCCTCCCCTACCCCTAAATGCACTCAAACCCTAACCCTTACCCCAACCCTAACACTAAAAATGCACTTGATTCTAACCCTAATACTTATCCTAACTCTCACCCGAACACTGACCCTCGATTCTATGAAAGCTAACCCTATACCTAAGTCTAACCCTAACACTATCCTTAAATGCACTCGATTCTAACCCTCACCCTGAACATAACACTAACCCTAACCCTAATCCTAACCCTAAATGCACTGGATTCTAACCATAACTCTAACACTACTGTGCTCGATTATAACCCTAACACTCAATCGTCAATCTCAACACTAAGTCTAATGCTAAATGCACTCGACTCTAACCCGAAAGGCAATCCTGACCCTAAGCCTAACCCTAAACCTCGATTCTACCAACACAAACCCTAACCATAATACTAACCCACTCCTGCCGTACCCCTAAATGCACTCAAACCCTAATCCTGACCCCAACCCTAACACTAAAAATGCGCTTGATTCAAACCCTAATCCTAACCCTAACCCTAACCCTAACACTAACCCTCGATTCTACGAAAGCTATCCCTATACCTAACTCTAACCCTAACACTATCCTTAAATGCACTCGATTCTAACCCTCACCCTAAACATAACCCTAACCCTAACCCTAATCCTAACCCTAAATGCACTGGATTCCAACCTTAACTCTAATCCTAATGTGCTTGATTCTAACACTAACTCTAAATCGTCAATCTCAACACTAACCCTAAGCCTAAATGGACTCGATTCTAACCCAAAAGGCAATCCTGACCCTAACCCTAACCCTAACCCTGGAATCTACGAAAGCTAAACTTCTACATAACTCTACCCCTAACATTATCCTTAAATGCACTCGATTCTAACCCTCACCCTGAACATAACACTAACCCTAACCCTATTCCTAACTCTAAATGCTCTGGATTCTAACCATAACTCTAAGCCTAATGTGCTCGATTTTAACCCTAACTCTCATTCGTCAATCTCAACACTAAGCCTAACGCTAAATGCACTCGACTCTAACCCAAAAGGCAATCCTGACCCTAAGCCTAACCCTAAACCTCGATTCTATCAACACAAACCCTAACCCTAATCCTAACCCTACTCCTATCCCTACCTCTATATGCACTCTAACCCTAACCCTAACCGAACCCCTAGCACTAAAAATGCGCTTGATTCTAACCCTAACCCTAACCCTCAATTCTACGAAACCTAACCCTCAACCTAACTCTAACCCTAAAACTATCCTTAAATGCTCTCGATTCTAATCCTGACCCTAATAACCCTAACCCTAACCCTAAGCCTAAATGCAGTGGATTCTAACCATAACTCTAACCCTCATGTGCTTGATTCTAAGCCTAACACTAAATCCTCAATCTCAACACTAACCCTAACCCTAAATGCACTCGATTCTAACACAAAAGGCAATCCTGTCCCTAAGCCTAACCCTAAACTTCGATTCTAAAAACACAAACCCTAACCCTAATCCTAACCCTAAATGCAGTGTATTCTAACCATAACTATAACCCTAATGTGCTCGATTCTAAACCTAACACTAAATCGTCAATTTCAACACTATCCCTAAGCCTAAATGCACTGCATTCTAACCCAAAAGCCATTCCTGACCCTAAGCCTAACCCCAAACCTCGATTCTACCAACACAAACCTTAACCCTAATCCTAACTCTACTCATACCCCTGCCCTTAAATGCACTCTAAGCCATACCCTGACGAAAACCACAATACTAAAAATGCGTCTGATTCTAACCCTAAGCCTAAGCCTAAGCCTAACCTTAAGCCTAACCCTCGATTCTACGAAAGCGAACGCTAAACCTAACTCTAACCCTAGCACTATCCTTAAAAGCTCTCGATTTTAACCCTGACCCTAACCCTAACCCTAAATGAACTGAATTCTATCCATAATTCTAACCCTAAATGTGCTCGATTCAAACCCTAACACTAAATCGTCAATTTGAACACTAACCCAAAACCTAAATACACGCCATTCAGATCCAAAATGCAATCCTGACCCTAAGCCGAAACCTAAACCTCGATTCTACCAACACAAACCTTAACCCTAATCCAAACCCTACCCCTACCACTAGCCCTAAAAGCACTTTAACCCAAACCCTCACCCAAACGCTAACACTAAAACTGTGCTTGATTCTAACCCTAACCCTCACCCTAAGCCTAACCCTAAGCCTAACCCTCGATTCTACGAAAGCTAACCCTAAACCTAACTCTAACCCTAGCACTATCCTTAAAAGCTCTCGATTCTAACCCTGACCCTAAACGTAACCCTAAGCCTAAGCCTAAGCCTAACCCTAACCCTAAATGCACTGAATTCTAATCATAACTCTTTCCCTAAATGTGCTTGATTCCAACACTAAAACTATATCATCAATTTCAACACTAACCCTTAGCCTAAATGCTCTGAATTATGACCCAAAATGCTCTCCTGACCCTAAGCCTAACCCAAAACCTCGATTCAACTAACACAAACCCAAACCCTAATCCTAACCCAACTCCTCCCCTACCCCTAAATGCACTCAAACCCTAACCCTCACCCCAACCCTAACACTAAAAATGCACTTGATTCTAACCCTAATACTTATCCTAACTCTCACCCGAACACTGACCCTCGATTCTATGAAAGCTAACCCTATACCTAACTCTAACCCTAACACTATCCTTAAATGCACTCGATTCTAACCCTCACCCTGAACATAACCCTAACCCTAACCCTAATCCTAACCCTAAATGCACTGGATTCTAACCATAACTCTAACACTAATGTGCTCGATTATAACCCTAACACTCAATCGTCAATCTCAACACTAAGCCTAACGCTAAATGCACTCGACTCTAACGCGAAAGGCAATCCTGACCCTAAGCCTAACCCTAAACCTCGATTCTACCAACACAAACCCTAACCATAATCCTAACCCACTCCTGCCGTACCCCTAAATGCACTCAAACCCTAATCCTGACTCCAACCCTAACACTAAAAATGCGCTTGAATCAAACACTAATCCTAACCCTAACCCTAACCCTAACACTAACCCTCGATTCTACGAAAGGTATCCCTATACCTAACTCTAACCCTAACACTATCCTTAAATGCACTCGATTCTAACCCTCACCCTAAACATAACCCTATCCCTAACCCTAATCCTAACCCTAAATGCACTGGATTCCAACCTTAAGTCTTATCCTAATGTGCTTGATTCTAACACTAACTCTAAATCGTCAATCTCAACACTAACCCTAAACCTAAATGGACTCGATTCTAACCCAAAAGGCAATCCTGACCCTAACCCTAACCTTAACCCTCGAATCTACGAAAGCTAACCTTCTACATAACTCTACCCCTAACACTATCCTTAAATGCACTCGATTCTAACCCTCACCCTGAACATAACCCTAACCCTAACCCTAATCCTAACTCTAAATGCTCTGGATTCTAACCATAACTCTAACCCTAATGTGCTCGATTATAACCCTAACACTCATTCGTCAATCTCAACACGAAGCCTAACCCTAAATGCACTCGACTCTAACCCAAAAGGCAATCCTGACCCGAAGCCTAACCCTAAACCTCGATTCTACCAACACAAACCCTAACCCTAATCCTAACCCTACTCCTATCCCTATCTCTATATGCACTCTAACCCTAACCCTAACCGAACCCCTAGCACTAAAAATGCGCTTGATTCTAACCCTAACCCTAACCCTCAATTCTACGAAACCTAACCCTCAACCTAACTCTAACCCTAAAACTATCCTTAAATGCTCTCGATTCTAATCCTGACCCTAATAACCCTAACCCTAACCCTAAGCCTAAATGCAGTGGATTCTAACCATAACTCTAACCCTCATGTGCTTGATTCTAAGCCTAACACTAAATCCTCAATCTCAACACTAACCCTAACCCTAAATGCACTCGATTCTAACACAAAAGGCAATCCTGTCCCTAAGCCTAACCCTAAACTTCGATTCTAAAAACACAAACCCTAACCCTAATCCTAACCCTAAATGCAGTGTATTCTAACCATAACTATAACCCTAATGTGCTCGATTCTAACCCTAACACTAAATCGTCAATTTCAACACTATCCCTAAGCCTAAATGCACTGCATTCTAACCCAAAAGCCATTCCTGACCCTAAGCCTAACCCCAAACCTCGATTCTACCAACACAAACCTTAACCCTAATCCTAACTCTACTCATACCCCTGCCCTTAAATGCACTCTAAGCCATACCCTGACGAAAACCACAACACTAAAAATGCGTCTGATTCTAACCCTAAGCCTAAGCCTAAGCCTAACCTTAAGCCTAACCCTCGATTCTACGAAAGCGAACGCTAAACCTAACTCTAACCCTAGCACTATCCTTAAAAGCTCTCGATTTTAACCCTGACCCTAACCCTGACCCTAACCCTAACCCTAAATGAACTGAATTCTATCCATAATTCTAACCCTAAATGTGCTCGATTCAAACCCTAACACTAAATCGTCAATTTGAACACTAACCCAAAACCTAAATACACGCCATTCAGATCCAAAATGCAATCCTGACCCTAAGCCGAAACCTAAACCTCGATTCTACCAACACAAACCTTAACCCTAATCCAAACCCTACCCCTACCACTAGCCCTAAAAGCACTTTAACCCTAACCCTCACCCAAACGCTAACACTAAAACTCTGCTTGATTCTAACCCTAACCCTCACCCTAAGCCTAACCCTAAGCCTAACCCTCGATTCTACGAAAGCTAACCCTAAACCTAACTCTAACCCTAGCACTATCCTTAAAAGCTCTCGATTCTAACCCTGACCCTAAACGTAACCCTAAGCCTAAGCCTAAGCCTAACCCTAACCCTAAATGCACTGAATTCTAATCATAACTCTTTCCCTAAATGTGCTTGATTCCAACACTAAAACTATATCATCAATTTCAACACTAACCCTTAGCCTAAATGCTCTGAATTATGACCCAAAATGCTCTCCTGACCCTAAGCCTAACCCAAAACCTCGATTCAACTAACACAAACCCAAACCCTAATCCTAACCCAACTCCTCCCCTACCCCTAAATGCACTCAAACCCTAACCCTCACCCCAACCCTAACACTAAAAATGCACTTGATTCTAACCCTAATACTTATCCTAACTCTCACCCGAACACTGACCCTCGATTCTATGAAAGCTAACCCTATACCTAACTCTAACCCTAACACTATCCTTAAATGCACTCGATTCTAACCCTCACCCTGAACATAACCCTAACCCTAACCCTAATCCTAACCCTAAATGCACTGGATTCTAACCATAACTCTAACACTAATGTGCTCGATTATAACCCTAACACTCAATCGTCAATCTCAACACTAAGCCTAACGCTAAATGCACTCGACTCTAACGCGAAAGGCAATCCTGACCCTAAGCCTAACCCTAAACCTCGATTCTACCAACACAAACCCTAACCATAATCCTAACCCACTCCTGCCGTACCCCTAAATGCACTCAAACCCTAACCCTAACCCCAACCCTAACACTAAAAATGCGCTTGATTCAAACCCTATTCCTAACCCTAACCCTAACCCTAACACTAACCCTCGATTCTACGAAAGCTATCCCTATACCTAACTCTAACCCTAACACTATCCTTAAATGCACTCGATTCTAACCCTCACACTAAACAGAACCCTATCCCTAACCCTAATCCTAACCCTAAATGCACTGGATTCCAAACTTAAGTCTTATCCTAATGTGCTTGATTCTAACACTAACTCTAAATCGTCAATCTCAACACTAACCCTAACCCTAAATGGACTTGATTCTAACCCAAAAGGCAATCCTGACCCTAACCCTAACCCTAACCCTCGAATCTACGAAAGCTAACCTTCTACATAACTGTACCCCTAACACTATCCTTAAATGCACTCGATTCTAACCCTCACCCTGAACATAACCCTAACCCTAACCCTAATCCTAACTCTAAATGCTCTGGATTCTAACCATAACTCTAACCCTAATGTGCTCGATTATAACCCTAACACTCATTCGTCAATCTCAACACTAAGCCTAACGCTAAATGCACTCGACTCTAACCCAAAAGGCAATCCTGACCCTAAGCCTAACCCTAAACCTCGATTCTATCAACACAAACCCTAACCCTAATCCTAACCCTACTCCTATCCCTACCTCTATATGCACTCTAACCCTAACCCTAACCCAACCCCTAACACTAAAAATGCGCTTGATTCTAACCCTAACCCTAACCCTAATCCTAACCCTCAATTCTACGAAACCTAACCCTCAACCTAACTCTAACCCTAAAACTATCCTTAAATGCTCTCGATTCTAATCCTGACCCTAATAACCCTAACCCTAACCCTAAGCCTAAATGCAGTGGATTCTAACCATAACTCTAACCCTCATGTGCTTGATTCTAAGCCTAACACTAAATCCTCAATCTCAACACTAACCCTAACCCTAAATGCACTCGATTCTAACCCAAAAGGCAATCCTGTCCCTAAGCCTAACCCTAAACTTCGATTCTAAAAACACAAACCCTAACCCTAATCCTAACCCTAAATGCAGTGTATTCTAACCATAACTATAACCCTAATGTGCTCGATTCTAACCCTAACACTAAATCGTCAATTTCAACACTATCCCTAAGCCTAAATGCACTGCATTCTAACCCAAAAGCCATTCCTGACCCTAAGCCTAATCCCAAACCTCGATTCTACCAACACAAACCTTAACCCTAATCCTAACTCTACTCATACCCCTGCCCTTAAATGCACTCTAAGCCATACCCTGACGAAAACCACAACACTAAAAATGCGTCTGATTCTAACCCTAAGCCTAAGCCTAAGCCTAACCTTAAGCCTAACCCTCGATTCTACGAAAGCGAACGCTAAACCTAACTCTAACCCTAGCACTATCCTTAAAAGCTCTCAATTTTAACCCTGACCCTAACCCTGACCCTAACCCTAACCCTAAATGCACTGAATTCTATCCATAATTCTAACCCTAAATGTGCTCGATTCAAACCCTAACACTAAATCGTCAATTTGAACACTAACCCAAAACCTAAATACACGCCATTCAGATCCAAAATGCAATCCTGACCCTAAGCCGAAACCTAAACCTCGATTCTACCAACACAAACCTTAACCCTAATC
This sequence comes from Notamacropus eugenii, assembly GCF_028372415.1. Taxonomy (NCBI): domain Eukaryota; kingdom Metazoa; phylum Chordata; class Mammalia; order Diprotodontia; family Macropodidae; genus Notamacropus; species Notamacropus eugenii. The sequence goes on from NC_092873.1 coordinate 9,326,991, forward strand.
CAAACCCTACCCCTACCACTAGCCCTAAAAGCACTTTAACCCTAACCCTCACCCAAACGCTAACACTAAAACTCTGCTTGATTCTAACCCTAACCCTCACCCTAAGCCTAACCCTAAGCCTAACCCTCGATTCTACGAAAGCTAACCCTAAACCTAACTCTAACCCTAGCACTATCCTTAAAAGCTCTCGATTCTAACCCTGACCCTAAACGTAACCCTAACCCTAAGCCTAAGCCTAACCCTAACCCTAAATGCACTGAATTCTAATCATAACTCTTTCCCTAAATGTGCTTGATTCCAACACTAAAACAATATCATCAATTTCAACACTAACCCTTAGCCTAAATGCTCTGAATTATGACCCAAAATGCTCTCCTGACCCTAAGCCTAACCCAAAACCTCGATTCAACCAACACAAACCCTAACCCTAATCCTAACCCAACTGCTCCCCTACCCCTAAATGCACTCAAACCCTAACCCTAACCCCAACCCTAACATTAAAAATGCACTTCATTCTAACCCTAATCCTTACCCTACCTCTAACCCGAACACTGACCCTCGATTCTATGAAAGCTAACCCTATACCTAACTCTAACCCTAACACTATCCTTAAATGCACTCGATTCTAACCCTCACCCTAAACATAACCCTAACCCTAACCCTAATTCTAACCCTAAATGCACTGGATTCTAAGCATAACTCTAACACTAATGTGCTCGATTATAACCCTAACACTCAATCGTGAATCTCAACATTAAGATTACCGCTAAATGCACGCGACTCTAACCCGAAAGGCAATCCTGACCCTAAGGCAAACACAAAACCTCGATTCTACCAACACAAACCCTAACCATAATCCTAACGCATTCCTCCCGTACCCCAAAATGCACTCAAACCCTAACCCCAACCCTAACACTAAAAATGCGCTTTATTCAAACCCTAATCCTAACCCTAACCCTAACCCTAACACTAACCCTCGATTCTACGAAAGCTATCCCTATACCTAACTCTAACCCTAACACTATCCTTAAATGCACTCGATTCTAACCCTCACTCTAAACATAACCCTAACCCTAACCCTAATCCTAACCCTAAATGCACTGGATTCCAACCTTAACTCTAATCCTAATGTGCTTGAATCTAACACTAACTCTAAATCGTCAATCTCAACACTAACCCTAACCCTCTATGGACTCGAATCTAACCCAAAAGGCAATCCTGACCCTAACCCTAACCCTAACCCTCAAATCTACGAAAGCTAACCTTCTACATAACTTTACCCCTAACACTATCCTTAAAGGCACTCGATTGTAACCCTCACCCTGAACATGACCCTAACCCTAACCCTAATCCTAACTCTAAATGCACTGGATTCTAACCATAACTCTAACCCTAATGAGCTCGATTATAACCCTAACACTCAATCGTCAATCTCAACACTAAGTCTAATGCTAAATGCACTCGACTCTAACCCGAAAGGCAATCCTGACCCTAAGCCTAACCCTAAACCTCGATTCTACCAACACAAACCCTAACCATAATCCTAACCCACTCCTCCCGTACCCCTAAATGCACTCAAACCCTAACCCTAACCCCAACCCTAACACTAAAAATGCGCTTGATTCAAACCCTAATCCTAACCCTAACCCTAACCCTAACACTAACCCTCGATTCTACGAAAGCTATCCCTATACCTAACTCTAACCCTAGCACTATCCTTAAATGCACTCGATTCTAATCCTAACCCTAACCCTAACCCTAACCTTAATCCTAACCCTAATCCTAACCCTAAATGACTGGATTCCAACCTTAACTCTAATCCTAATGTGCTTGATTCTAACACTAACTCTAAATCGTCAATCTCAACACTAACCCTAACCCTAAATGCACTCGATTCTAACCCTAAAAGCAATCCTGACCCTAACCCTAACCCTAACCCTCGAACCTCCGAAAGCTAACCTTCTACATAACTCTACCCCTAACACTATTCTTAAATGCACTCGATTCTAACCCTCACCCTGAACATAACCCTAACCCTAACCCTAATCCTAACTCTAAATGCTCTGGATTCTACCCATAACTCTAACTCTAATGTGCTCGATTATAACCCTAACACTCAATCGTCAATCTCAACACTAAGCCTAACCCTAAATGCACTCGACTCTAACCCAAAAGGCAATCCTGACCCGAAGCGTAACCCTAAACCTCGATTCTACCAACACAAACCCTAACCCTAATCCTAAACCTACTCCTATCCCTACCTCTATATGCACTCTAACCCTAACCCTAACCCAACCCCTAACACTAAAAATGCGTTTGATTCTAACCCTAACCCTAACCCTAACCCTCAATTCTACGAAACCTAACCCTCAACCTAACTCTAACCCTAAAACTATAATTAAATGCTCTCGATTCTAATCCTGACCCTAATAACCCTAACCCTAACCCTAAGCCTAAATGCAGTGGATTCTAACCATAACTCTCACCCTCATGTGCTTGATTCTAAGCCTAACACTAATTCGTCAATTTCAACACTATCCCTAAGCCTAAATGCACTGCATTCTAACCCAAAAGCCATTCCTGACCCTAAGCCTAACCCAAACCTCGATTCTATCAACACAAACCTTAACCCTAATCCTAACTCTACTCATACCCCTACCCCTAAATGCACTCTAAGCCATACCCTGACGAAAACCACAACACTAAAAATGCGCCTGATTCTAACCCTAAGCCTAAGCCGAAGCCTAACCTTAAGCCTAACCCTCGATTCTATGAAAGCGAACGCTAAACCTAACTCTAACCCTAGCACTATTCTTAAATTCTCTCGATTTTAACCCTGACCCTAACCCTAACCCTAACCCTAACCCTAAATGCACTGAATTCTAACCATAACTCTAACCCTAAATGTGCTCGATTCAAACCCTAACACTAAATCGTCAATTTGAACACTAACCCAAAGCCTAAATACACGCGATTCAGATCCAAAATGCAATCCTGACCCTAAGCCTAAACCTAAACCTCGATTCTACCAACACAAACCTTAACCCTAATCCGAACCCTACCCCTACCACTAGCCCTAAAAGCACTTTAACCCTAACCCTCACCCAAACGCTAACACTAAAACTCTCCTTAATTCTAACCCTAACCCTCACCCTAAGCCTAACCCTAAGCCTAACGCTCCATTCTTCGAAAGCTAACCCTAAACCTAACTCTAACACTAGCACTCTCCTTAAAAGCTCTCGATTCTAACCCTGACCCTAAACCTAACCCTAACCCTAAGCCTAAGCTTAACCCTAACCCTAAATGCACTGAATACTAATCATAACTCTTTCCCTAAATGTGCTTGATTCCAACGCTAAAACTATATCATCAATTTCAACACTAACCCTAAGCCTAAATGCTCTGAATTATGACCAAAAATGCTCTCCTGACCCTAAGCCTAACCCAAAACCTCGATTCAACCAACACAACCCTAACCCTAATCCTAACCCAACTCCTCCCCTACCCCTAAATGCACTCAAACCATAACCCTAACGCCAACCCTAACACTAAAAATGCACTTGATTCTAACCCTAATACTTATCCTAACTCTCACCCGAACACTGACCCTCGATTTTATGAAAGCTAACCCTATACCTAACTCTAAACCTAACACTATCCTTAAATGCACTCGATTCTTACCTTCACCCTGAACATAACCCTAACCCTAACCCTAATCCTAACCCCAAATGCACTGGATTCTGACCATAACTCTAACACTAATGTGCTCGATTATAACCCTAACACTCAATCGTGAATCTCAACACTAAGCCTAACGCTAAATGCACTCGACTCTAACCCGAAAGGCAATCCTGACCCTAAACCTAACCCTAAACCTCGATTCTACCAACACAAACCTTAACCCTAATCCTAACTCTACTCATACCCCTACCCCTAAATGCACTCGAAGCCATACCCTGACGAAAACCACAACACTAAAAATGCGCCTGATTCTAACCCTAAGCCTAAGCCTAAGCCTAACCTTAAGCCTAACCCTCGATTCTACGAAAGCGAACGCTAAACATAACTCTAACCCTAGCACTATCCTTAAATGCTCTCGATTTTCACCCTGACCCTAACCCTAACCCTAACCCTAACACTAACCCTCGATTCTACGAAATCTATCCCTATACCTAACTCTAACCCTAACACTATCCTTAAATGCACTCGATTCTAACCCTCACCCTAAACATAAACCTAACCCTAATCCTAATCCTAACCCTAAATGCACTGGATTCCAACCTTAACTCTAATCCTAATCTGCTTGATTCTAACACTAACTCTAAATCGTCAATCTCAACACTAACCCTAACCCTAAATGGAATCGATTCTAACCCAAAAGGCAATCCTGACCCTAACCCTAACCCTAACCCTCGAATCTACGAAAGCTAACCTTCTACATAACTCTACCCCTAACACTATCCTTAAATGCACTCGATTCTAACCCTCACCCTGAACATAACCCTAACCCTAACCCTAACCCTAAGCCTAAATGCAGTGGATCCTAGCCATAACTCTAACCCTCATGTGCTTGATTCTAAGCCTAACACTAAATCGTCAATCTCAACACTAACCCTAACCTTAAATGCACTCGATTTTAACCCAAAAGGCAATCCTGTCCCTAAGCCTAACCCTAAACTTTGATTCTAAAAACACAAACCCTAACCCTAATCCTAACCCTCAATTCTACGAAACCTAACCCTCAACCTAACTCTAACCCTAAAACTATCCTTAAATGCTCTAGATTCTATTCCTGACCCTAATAACCCTAACCCTAACCCTAAGCCTAAATGCAGTGGATTCTAACGATAACTCTCACCCTCATGTGCTTGATTCTAAGCCTAACACTAAATCGTCAATTTCAACACTATCCCTAAGCCTAAATGCACTGCATTCTAACCCAAAAGCCATTCCTGACCCTAAGCCTAACCCTAAACCTCGATTCTACCAACACAAACCTTAACCCTAATCCTAACTCTACTCATACCCCTACCCCTAAATGCACTCTAAGCCATACCCTGACGAAAACCACAACACTAAAAATGCGCCTGATTCTAACCCTAAGCCTAAGCCGAAGCCTAACCTTAAGCCTAACCCTCGATTCTACGAAAGCGAACGCTAAACCTAACTCTAACCCTAGCACTATCCTTAAATGCTCTCGATTTTAACCCTGACCCTAACCCTAACCCTAACCCTAACCCTAAATGCACTGAATTCTAACCATAACTCTAACCCTAAATGTGCTCGATTCAAACCCTAACACTAAATCGTCAATTTGAACACTAACCCAAAGCCTAAATACACGCGATTCAGATCCAAAATGCAATCCTGACCCTAAGCCTAAACCTAAACCTCGATTCTACCAACACAAACCTTAACCCTAATCCGAACCCTACCCCTACCACTAGCCCTAAAAGCACTTTAACCCTAACCCTCACCCAAACGCTAAAACTAAAACTCTGCTTGATTCTAACCCTAACCCTCACCCTAAGCCTAACCCTAAGCCTAACCCTCGGTTCTACGAAAGCTAACCCTAAACCTAACTCTAACCCTAGCACTATCCTTAAAATCTCTCGATTCTAACCCTGACCCTAAACCTAACGCTAACCCTAAGCCTAAGCCTAACCCTAACCCTAAATACACTGAATTCTAATCATAACTCTTTCCCTAAATGTGCTTGATTCCAACGCTAAAACTATATCATCAATTTCAACTCTAACCCTAAGCCTAAATGCTCTGAATTATGACACAAAATGCTCTCCTGACCCTAAGCCTAAGCCAAAACCTCGATTCAACCAACACAAACCCTAACCCTAATCCTAACCCAACTCCTCCCCTACCCCTAAATGCAGTCAAACCCTAACCCTAACCCCAACCCTAACACTAAAAATGCACTTCATTCTAACCCTAATACTTATCCTAACTCTCACCCGAACACTAACCCTCGATTCTATGAAAGCTAACCCTATACCTAACTCTAACCCTAACACTATCCTTAAATGCACTCGATTCTAACCATTACCCTGAACATAACCCTAACCCTAACCCTAATCCTAACCCTAAATGCACTGGATTCTAACCATTACTCTAACACTAATGTGCTCGATTATAATCCTAACACTCAATCGTCAATCTCAACACAAAGTCTAACGCTAAATGCACTCGACTCTAACCCGAAAGACAATCCTGACCCGAAGCCTAACCCTAAACCTAGATTCTACCAACACAAAGCCTAACCCTAATCTTAACCCTACTCCTATCCCTACCTCTATATGCACTCTAACCCTAACGCTAACCGAACCCCTAACACTAAAAATGCGCTTGATTCTAACCCTAACCCTAACCCTAACCCTAACCCTAACCCTAACCCTCAATTCTACGAAACCTAACCCTAAACCTAACTCTAACCCTAAAATTATCCTTAAATGCTCTCGATTCTAATCCTGACCCTAATAACCCTAACCCTAACCCTAAGCCTAAATGCAGTGGATTCTAACCATAACTCTAACCCTCATGTGCTTGATTCTAAGCCTAACACTAAATCGTCAATCTCAACACTAACCCTAACCCTAAATGCACTCGATTCTTACCCAACAGGCAATCCTGTCCCTAAGCCTAACCCTAAACTTCGATTCTAAAAACACAAACCCTAACCCTAATCCTAACCCTAAATGCACTGTATTGTATCCATAACTATAACCCTAATGTGCTCGATTCTAACCCTAACACTAAATCGTCAATTTCAACACTATCCCTAAGCCTAAATGCACTGCATTCTAACCCAAAAGCCATTCCTGGCCCTAAGCCTAACCCCAAACCTCGATTCTACCAACACAAACCTTAACCCTAATCCTAACTCTACTCATACCCCTACCCCTAAATGCACTCTAAGCCATACCCTGACGAAAACCACAACACTAAAAATGCTCCTGATTCTAACCCTAAGCCTAAGCCTAAGCCTAACCCTCGATTCTACGAAAGCGAACGCTAAACCTAACTCTAACCCTAGCACTATCCTTAAATGCTCTCGATTTTAACCCTGACCTTAACCCTAACCCTAACCCTAAATGCACTGAAATCTAACCATAACTCTAACCCTATATGTGCTCGATTCAAACCCTAACACTAAATCGTCAATTTGAACACTAACCCAAAGCCTAAATACACGCGATGCAGATCCATAATGCAATCCTGACCCTAAGCCTAAACCTAAACCTCGATTCTACCAACACAAACCTTAACCCTAATCCGAACCCTACCCCTACCACTAGCCCTAAAAGCACTTTAACCCTAACCCTCACCCAAACGCTAACACTAAAACTCTGCTTGATTCTAACCCTAACCCTCACCCTAAGCCTAACCCTAAGCCTAACCCTCGATTCTACGAAAGCTAACCCTAAACCTAACTCTAACCCTAGCACTATCCTTAAAAGCTCTCGATTCTAACCCTGACCCTAACCCTAACCCTAAGCCTAAGCCTAACCCTAACCGTAATGCACTGAATTCTAATCATAACTCTTTTCCTAAATGTGCTTGATTCTAACGCTAAAACTATATCATCAATTTCAACACTAACCCTAAGCCTAAATGCTCTGAATTATGACCTAAAATGCTCTCCTGACCCTAAGCCTAACCCAAAACCTCGATTCAACCAACACAAACCCTAACCCTAATCCTAACCCAACTGCTCCCCTACCCCTAAATGCACTCAAACCCTAAACCTAACCCCAACCCTAACACTAAAAATGCACTTGATTCTAACCCTAATCCTTACCCTACCTCTAACCCGAACACTGACCCTAGATTCTATGAAAGCTAACCCTATACCTAACTCTAACCCTAACACTATCCTTAAATGAACTCGATTCTAACCCTCACCCTGAACATAACCCTAACCCTAACCCTAATCCTAACCCTAAATGCACTGGATTCTAACCATAACTCTAACACTAATGTGCTCGATTATAACCCTAACACTCAATCGTGAATCTCAACACTAAGCCTAACGCTAAATGCACTCGACTCTAACCCGAAAGGCAATCCTGACCCTAAGCCTAACCCTAAACCTCGATTCTTCCAACACAAACCCTAACCATAATCCTAACCCACTCCTGCCGTACCCCTAAATGCACTCAAACCCTAACCCCAACCCTAACACTAAAAATGCGCTTGATTCAAACCCTAATCCTAACCCTAACCCTAACCCTAACACTAACCCTCGATTCTACGAAAGCTATCCCTATACCTAACTCTAACCCTAACACTATCCTTAAATGCACTCGATTCAAACCCTCACCCTAAACATAACCCTAAACCTAACCCTAATCCTAACCCTAAATGCACTGGATTCCAACCTTAACTCTAATCCTAATGTGCTTGATTCTAACACTAACTCTAAATCGTCAATCTCAACACTAACCCTAACCCTCTATGGACTCGAATCTAACCCAAAAGGCAATCCTGACCCTAACCCTAACCCTAACCCTCAAATCTACGAAAGGTAACCTTCTACATAACTCTACCCCTAACACTATCCTTAAATGCACTCGATTCTAACCCTCACCCTGAACATAACCCTAACCCTAACCCTAATCCTAACTCTAAATGCACTGGATTCTAACCATAACACTTTAACCCTAACCCTCACCCAAACGCTAACACTAAATCTCTGCTTGATTCTAACCCTAATCCTCACCCTAAGCCTAAACCTCGATTCTACGAAAGCTAACCCTAAACCTAACTCTAACCCTAGCACTATCCTTAAAAGCTCTCGATTCTACCCCTGACCCTAAACCTAACCCTAACCCTAAGCCTAAGCCTATCCCTAACCCTAAATGCACTGAATTCTAATCTTAACTCTTTCCCTAAATGTACTTGATTCTAACGCTAAAACTATATCATCAATTTGAACACTAACCCTAAGCTTAAATGCTCTGAATTATGACCCAAAAGGCTCTCCTGACCCTAAGCCTAACACAAATCCTCGATTCTACCAACACAAACCTTAACCCTAATCCTAACCCAACTCCTCCCTACCCCTAAATACACTCAAACCTTAACCCTAACCCCAACCCTAACACTAAAAATGCTCTTGATTCTAACGCTAATAATTACCCTAACTCTCACCTGAACACTGACCCTCGATTCTATGAAAGCTAACCCTATACCTAACTCTAACCCTAACACTATCCTTAAATGCACTCGATTCTAACCCTCACCTTGACCATAACCCTAACCCTAACCCTAATCCTAACCCTAAATGCACTGGATTCTAACCATAACTCTAACACTAATGTGCTCGATTATAACCCTAACACTCAATAGTCAATCTCAACACTAAGACTAACGCTAAATGCACTCGACTCTAACCCGAAACGCAATCCTGACCCTAAGTCTAACCCTAAACCTCGATTCTACCAACACAAACCCTAACCAAAATCCTAACCCACTCCTACCGTACCCCGAAATGCACTCAAACCCTAACCCTAACCCCAACCCTAACACTAAAAATGCGCTTGATTCAAACCCTAATCCTAACCCTAACCCTAACCCTAACACTAACCCTCGATTCTAAGAAAGCTATCCCTATACCTAACTCTAACCCTAACACTATCCTTAAATGCACTCGATTCTAACCCTCACCCTAAACATAACCCTAACCCTAACACTAACCCTCGATTCTAAGAAAGCTATCCCTATACCTAACTCTAACCCTAACACTATCCTTAAATGCACTCGATTCTAACCCTCACCCTAAACATAACCCTAACCCTAACCCTAATCCTAACCCTAAATGCACTGGATTCCAACCTTAACTCTAATCCTAATGTGCTTGATTCTAACACTAACTCTAAATCGTCAATCTCAACACTAACCCTAACCCTCTATGGACTCGAATCTAACCGAAAAGGCAATCCTGACCCTAACCCTAACCCTAACCCTCAAATCTACGAAAGCTAACCTTCTACATAACTCTACCCCTAACACTATCCTTAAATGCACTCGATTCTAACCCTCACCCTGAACATAACCCTAACCCTAACCCTAATCCTAACTCTAAATGCACTGGATTCTAACCATAATTCTAACCCTAATGTGCTCGATTATAACCCTAACACTCAATCGTCAATCTCAACACTAAGTCTAATGCTAAATGCACTCGACTCTAAATCGAAAGGCAATCCTGACCCTAAGCCTAACCCTAAACCTCGATTCTACCAACACAAACCCTAACCATAATCCTAACCCAACTCCTCCCTACCCCTAAATGCACTCAAACCCTAATCCTGACCCCATCCCTAACACTAAAAATGCGCTTGATTCAAACCCTAATCCTAACCCTAACACTAACCCTCGATTCTACGAAAGCTATCCCTATACCTAACTCTAACCCTAACACTATCCTTAAATGCACTCGATTCTAACCCTCACCCTAAACATAACCCTAACCCTAACCCTAATCCTAACCCTAAATGCACTGGATTCCAACCTTAACTCTAATCCTAATGTGCTTGATTCTAACACTAACTCTAAATCGTCAATCTCAACACTAACCCTAAGCCTAAATGGACTCGATTCTAACCCAAAAGGCAATCCTGACCCTAACCCTAACCCTAACCCTCGAATCTACGAAAGCTAAACTTCTACATAACTCTACCCCTAACACTATCCTTAAATGCACTCGATTCTAACCCTCACCCTGAACATAACACTAACCCTAACCCTAATCCTAACTCTAAATGCTCTGGATTCTAACCATAACTCTAAGCCTAATGTGCTCGATTATAACCCTAACTCTCATTCGTCAATCTCAACACTAAGCCTAACGCTAAATGCACTCGACTCTAACCCAAAAGGCAATCCTGACCCTAAGCCTAACCCTAAACCTCGATTCTATCAACACAAACCCTAACCCTAATCCTAACCCTACTCCTATCCCTACCTCTATATGCACTCTAACCCTAACCCTAACCCAACCCCTAACACTAAAAATGCGCTTGATTTTAACCCTAACCCTAGCCCTAACCCTCAATTCTACGAAACCTAACCCTCAACCTAACTCTAACCCTAAAACTATCCTTAAATGCTCTCGATTCTAATCCTGACCCTAATAACCCTAACCCTAACCCTAAGCCTAAATGCAGTGGATTCTAACCATAACTCTAACCCTCATGTGCTTGATTCTAAGCCTAACACTAAATCGTCAATCTCAACGCTAACCCTAACCCTAAATGCACTCGAATCTAACCCAAAAGGCAATCCTGTTCCTAAGCCTAACCCTAAACTTTGATTTTAAAAACACAAACCCTAACCCTAATCCGAACCCTAAATGCACTGTATTCTAACCATAACTATAACCCTAATGTGCTCGATTCTAACCCTAACACTAAATCGTCAATTTCAACATTATCCCTAAGCCTAAATGCACTGCATTCTAACCCAAAAGCCATTCCTGACCCTAAGCCTAACCCCAAACCTCGATTCTACCAACACAAACCTTAACCCTAATCCTAACTCTACTCATACCCCTACCCCTAAATGCACTCTAAGCCATACCCTGACGAAAACCACAACACTAAAAATGCGCCTGATTCTAACCCTAAGCCTAAGCCTAAGCCTAACCTTAAGCCTAACCCTCGATTCTACGAAAGCGAACGCGAAACCTAACTCTAACCCTTAGCACTATCCTTAAATGCTCTCGATTTTAACCCTGACCCTAACCCTAACCCTAAACCTAAATGCACTGAATTCTAACCATAACTCTAATCCTAAATGTGCTCGATTCAAACCCTGACACTAAACCGTCAATTTGAACACTAACCCAAAGCCTAAATACACGCGATGCAGATCCAAAATGCAATCCTGACCCTAAGCCTAAACCTAAACCTCGATTCTACCAACACAAACCTTAACCCTAATCCGAAACCTACCCCTACCACTAGCCCTAAAAGCACTTTAACCCTAACCCTCACCCAAACGCTAACACTAAAACTCTGCTTGATTCTAACCCTAACCCTCACCCTAAGCCTAACCCTCGATTCTACGAAAGCTAACCCTAAACCTAACTCTAACCCTAGCACTATCCTTAAAAGCTCTCGATTCTAACCCTGACCGTAACCCTAACCCTAAGCCTAAGCCTAACCCTAACCCTAAATGCACTGAATTCTAATCATAACTCTTTCCCTAAATGTGCTTGATTCTAACGCTAAAACTATATCATCAATTTCAACACTAACCCTAAGCCTAAATGCTCTGAATTATGACCCAAAATGCTCTCCTGACCCTAACCCTAACCCAAAACCTCGATTCTACCAACACAAACCCTAACCCTAATCCTGACCCAACTCCTCCCCTACCCCTAAATGTACTCAAACCCTAACCCTAACCCCAACCCTAACACTAAAAATGCACTTGATTCTAACCCTAATACTTATCCTAACTCTCACCCGAACACTGACCCTCGATTCTATGAAAGCTAACCCTATACCTAACTCTAACCCTAACACTATCCTTAAATGCACTCGATTCTAACCCTCACCCTGAACATAACCCTAACCCTAACCCTAATCCTAACCCTAAATGCACTGGATTCTAACCATAACTCTATCACTACTGTGCTCGATTATAACCTTAACCCTCAATCGTCAATCTCAACACTAAGTCTAATGCTAAATGCACTCGACTCTAACCCGAAAGGCAATCCTGACCCTAAGCCTAACCCTAAACCTCGATTCTACCAACACAAACCCTAACCATAATCCTAACCCACTCCTGCCGTACCCCTAAATGCACTCAAACCCTAACCCTAACCCCAACCCTAACACTAAAAATGCGCTTGATTCAAACCCTATTCCTAACCCTAACCCTAACCCTAACACTAACCCTCGATTCTACGAAAGCTATCCCTATACCTAACTCTAACCCTAACACTATCCTTAAATACACTCGATTCTAACCCTCACACTAAACATAACCCTAACCCTAACCCTAATCCTAACCCTAAATGCACTGGATTCCAACCTTAACTCTAATCTTAATGTGCTTGATTCTAACACTAACTCTAAATCGTCAATCTCAACACTAACCCTAACCCTAAATGGAATCGATTCTAACCCAAAAGGCAATCCTGACCCTAACCCTAACCCTAACCCTCGAATCTACGAAAGCTAACCTTCTACATAACTCTACCCATAACACTATCCTTAAATGCACTCGATTCTAACCCTCACCCTGAACATAACCCTAACCCTAACCCTAACCCTAAGCCTAAATGCAGTGGATCCTAACCATAACTCTAACCCTCATGTGCTTGATTCTAAGCCTAACACTAAATCGTCAATCTCAACACTAACCCTAACCTTAAATGCACTCGATTTTAACCCAAAAGGCAATCCTGTCCCTAAGCCTAACCCTAAACTTTGATTCTAAAAACACAAACCCTAACCCTAATCCTAACCCTCAATTCTACGAAACCTAACCCTCAACCTAACTCTAACCCTAAAACTATCCTTAAATGCTCTAGATTCTAATCCTGACCCTAATAACCCTAACCCTAACCCTAAGCCTAAATGCAGTGGATTCTAACGATAACTCTCACCCTCATGTGCTTGATTCTAAGCCTAACACTAAATCGTCAATTTCAACACTATCCCTAAGCCTAAATGCACTGCATTCTAACCCAAAAGCCATTCCTGACCCTAAGCCTAACCCTAAACCTCGATTCTACCAACACAAACCTTAACCCTAATCCTAACTCTACTCATACCCCTACCCCTAAATGCACTCTAAGCCATACCCTGACGAAAACCACAACACTAAAAATGCGCCTGATTCTAACCCTAAGCCGAAGCCGAAGCCTAACCTTAAGCCTAACCCTCGATTCTACGAAAGCGAACGCTAAACCTAACTCTAACCCTAGCACTATCCTTAAATGCTCTCGATTTTAACCCTGACCCTAACCCTAACCCTAACCCTAACCCTAAATGCACTGAATTCTAACCATAACTCTAACCCTAAATGTGCTCGATTCAAACCCTAACACTAAATCGTCAATTTGAACACTAACCCAAAGCCTAAATACACGCGATTCAGATCCAAAATGCAATCCTGACCCTAAGCCTAAACCTAAACCTCGATTCTACCAACACAAACGTTAACCCTAATCCGAACCCTACCCCTACCACTAGCCCTAAAAGCACTTTAACCCTAACCCTCACCCAAACGCTAAAACTAAAACTCTGCTTGATTCTAACCCTAACCCTCACCCTAAGCCTAACCCTAAGCCTAACCCTCGGTTCTACCAAAGCTAACCCTAAACCTAACTCTAACCCTAGCACTATCCTTAAAATCTCTCGATTCTAACCCTGACCCTAAACCTAACGCTAACCCTAAGCCTAAGCCTAACCCTAACCCTAAATACACTGAATTCTAATCATAACTCTTTCCCTAAATGTGCTTGATTCCAACGCTAAAACTATATCATCAATTTCAACTCTAACCCTAAGCCTAAATGCTCTGAATTATGACACAAAATGCTCTCCTGACCCTAAGCCTAACCCAAAACCTCGATTCAACCAACACAAACCCTAACCCTAATCCTAACCCAACTCCTCCCCTACCCCTAAATGCAGTCAAACCCTAACCCTAACCCCAACCCTAACACTAAAAATGCACTTCATTCTAACCCTAATACTTATCCTAACTCTCACCCGAACACTAACCCTCGATTCTATGAAAGCTAACCCTATACCTAACTCTAACCCTAACACTATCCTTAAATGCACTCGATTCTAACCATTACCCTGAACATAACCCTAACCCTAACCCTAATCCTAACCCTAAATGCACTGGATTCTAACCATAACTCTAACACTAATGTGCTCGATTATAATCCTAACACTCAATCGTCAATCTCAACACTAAGTCTAACGCTAAATGCACTCGACTCTAACCCGAAAGACAATCCTGACCCGAAGCCTAACCCTAAACCTAGATTCTACCAACACAAAGCCTAACCCTAATCTTAACCCTACTCCTATCCCTACCTCTATATGCACTCTAACCCTAACGCTAACCGAACCCCTAACACTAAAAATGCGCTTGATTCTAACCCTAACCCTAACCCTAACCCTAACCCTAACCCTAACCCTCAATTCTACGAAACCTAACCCTAAACCTAACTCTAACCCTAAAACTATCCTTAAATGCTCTCGATTCTAATCCTGACCCTAATAACCCTAACCATAACCCTAAGCCTAAATGCAGTGGATTCTAACCATAACTCTAACCCTCATGTGCTTGATTCTAAGCCTAACACTAAATCGTCAATCTCAACACTAACCCTAACCCTAAATGCACTCGATTCTTACCCAACAGGCAATCCTGTCCCTAAGCCTAACCCTAAACTTCGATTCTAAAAACACAAACCCTAACCCTAATCCTAACCCTAAATGCACTGTATTGTATCCATAACTATAACCCTAATGTGCTCGATTCTAACCCTAACACTAAATCGTCAATTTCAACACTATCCCTAAGCCTAAATGCACTGCATTCTAACCCAAAAGCCATTCCAGGCCCTAAGCCTAACCCCAAACCTCGATTCTACCAACACAAACCTTAACCCTAATCCTAACTCTACTCATACCCCTACCCCTAAATGCACTCTAAGCCATACCCTGACGAAAACCACAACACTAAAAATGCTCCTGATTCTAACCCTAAGCCTAAGCCCAAGCCTAACCCTCGATTCTACGAAAGCGAACGCTAAACCTAACTCTAACCCTAGCACTATCCTTAAATGCTCTCGATTTTAACCCTGACCTTAACCCTAACCCTAACCCTAACCCTAAATGCACTGAAATCTAACCATAACTCTAACCCATTATGTGCTCGATTCAAACCCTAACACTAAATCGTCAATTTGAACACTAACCCAAAGCCTAAATACACGCGATGCAGATCCATAATGCAATCCTGACCCTAAGCCTAAACCTAAACCTCGATTCTACCAACACAAACCTTAACCCTAATCCGAACCCTACCCCTACCACTAGCCCTAAAAGCACTTTAACCCTAACCCTCACCCAAACGCTAACACTAAAACTCTGCTTGATTCTAACCCTAACCCTCACCCTAAGCCTAACCCTAAGCCTAACCCTCGATTCTACGAAAGCTAACCCTAAACCTAACTCTAACCCTAGCACTATCCTTAAAAGCTCTCGATTCTAACCCTGACCCTAACCCTAACCCTAAGCCTAAGCCTAACCCTAACCGTAATGCACTGAATTCTAATCATAACTCTTTTCCTAAATGTGCTTGATTCTAACGCTAAAACTATATCATCAATTTCAACACTAACCCTAAGCCTAAATGCTCTGAATTATGACCTAAAATGCTCTCCTGACCCTAAGCCTAACCCAAAACCTCGATTCAACCAACACAAACCCTAACCCTAATCCTAACCCAACTGCTCCCCTACCCCTAAATGCACTCAAACCCTAAACCTAACCCCAACCCTAACACTAAAAATGCACTTGATTCTAACCCTAATCCTTACCCTACCTCTAACCCGAACACTGACCCTAGATTCTATGAAAGCTAACCCTATACCTAACTCTAACCCTAACACTATCCTTAAATGAACTCGATTCTAACCCTCACCCTGAACATAACCCTAACCCTAACCCTAATCCTAACCCAAAATGCACTGGATTCTAACCATAACTCTAACACTAATGTGCTCGATTATAACCCTAACACTCAATCGTGAATCTCAACACTAAGCCTAACGCTAAATGCACTCGACTCTAACCCGAAAGGCAATCCTGACCCTAAGCCTAACCCTAAACCTCGATTCTTCCAACACAAACCCTAACCATAATCCTAACCCACTCCTGCCGTACCCCTAAATGCACTCAAACCCTAACCCCAACCCTAACACTAAAAATGCGCTTGATTCAAACCCTAATCCTAACCCTAACCCTAACCCTAACACTAACCCTCGATTCTACGAAAGCTATCCCTATACCTAACTCTAACCCTAACACTATCCTTAAATGCACTCGATTCAAACCCTCACCCTAAACATAACCCTAAACCTAACCCTAATCCTAACCCTAAATGCACTGGATTCCAACCTTAACTCTAATCCTAATGTGCTTGATTCTAACACTAACTCTAAATCGTCAATCTCAACACTAACCCTAACCCTCTATGGACTCGAATCTAACCCAAAAGGCAATCCTGACCCTAACCCTAACCCTAACCCTCAAATCTACGAAAGGTAACCTTCTACATAACTCTACCCCTAACACTATCCTTAAATGCACTCGATTCTAACCCTCACCCTGAACATAACCCTAACCCTAACCCTAATCCTAACTCTAAATGCACTGGATTCTAACCATAACACTTTAACCCTAACCCTCACCCAAACGCTAACACTAAATCTCTGCTTGATTCTAACCCTAATCCTCACCCTAATCCTCACCCTAAGCCTAAACCTCGATTCTACGAAAGCTAACCCTAAACCTAACTCTAACCCTAGCACTATCCTTAAAAGCTCTCGATTCTACCCCTGACCCTAAACCTAACCCTAACCCTAAGCCTAAGCCTAACCCTAACCCTAAATGCACTGAATTCTAATCTTAACTCTTTCCCTAAATGTACTTGATTCTAACGCTAAAACTATATCATCAATTTGAACACTAACCCTAAGCTTAAATGCTCTGAATTATGACCCAAAAGGCTCTCCTGACCCTAAGCCTAACACAAATCCTCGATTCTACCAACACAAACCCTAACCCTAATCCTAACCCAACTCCTCCCTACCCCTAAATACACTCAAACCTTAACCCTAACCCCAACCCTAACACTAAAAATGCTCTTGATTCTAACGCTAATAATTACCCTAACTCTCACCTGAACACTGACCCTCGATTCTATGAAAGCTAACCCTATACCTAACTCTAACCCTAACACTATCCTTAAATGCACTCGATTCTAACCCTCACCTTGACCATAACCCTAACCCTAACCCTAATCCTAACCCTAAATGCACTGGATTCTAACCATAACTCTAACACTAATGTGCTCGATTATAACCCTAACACTCAATAGTCAATCTCAACACTAAGACTAACGCTAAATGCACTCGACTCTAACCCGAAACGCAATCCTGACCCTAAGTCTAACCCTAAACCTCGATTCTACCAACACAAACCCTAACCAAAATCCTAACCCACTCCTACCGTACCCCGAAATGCACTCAAACCCTAACCCTAACCCCAACCCTAACACTAAAAATGCGCTTGATTCAAACCCTAATCCTAACCCTAACCCTAACCCTAACACTAACCCTCGATTCTAAGAAAGCTATCCCTATACCTAACTCTAACCCTAACACTATCCTTAAATGCACTCGATTCTAACCCTCACCCTAAACATAACCCTAACCCTAACACTAACCCTCGATTCTAAGAAAGCTATCCCTATACCTAACTCTAACCCTAACACTATCCTTAAATGCACTCGATTCTAACCCTCACCCTAAACATAACCCTAACCCTAACCCTAATCCTAACCCTAAATGCACTGGATTCCAACCTTAACTCTAATCCTAATGTGCTTGATTCTAACACTAACTCTAAATCGTCAATCTCAACACTAACCCTAAACCTCTATGGACTCGAATCTAACCGAAAAGGCAATCCTGACCCTAACCCTAACCCTAACCCTCAAATCTACGAAAGCTAACCTTCTACATAACTCTACCCCTAACACTATCCTTAAATGCACTCGATTCTAACCCTCACCCTGAACATAACCCTAACCCTAACCCTAATCCTAACTCTAAATGCACTGGATTCTAACCATAATTCTAACCCTAATGTGCTCGATTATAACCCTAACACTCAATCGTCAATCTCAACACTAAGTCTAATGCTAAATGCACTCGACTCTAACCCGAAAGGCAATCCTGACCCTAAGCCTAACCCTAAACCTCGATTCTACCAACACAAACCCTAACCATAATCCTAACCCAACTCCTCCCTACCCCTAAATGCACTCAAACCCTAATCCTGACCCCATCCCTAACACTAAAAATGCGCTTGATTCAAACCCTAATCCTAACCCTAACACTAACTCCTCGATTCTACGAAAGCTATCCCTATACCTAACTCTAACCCTAACACTATCCTTAAATGCACTCGATTCTAACCCTCACCCTAAACATAACCCTAACCCTAACCCTAATCCTAACCCTAAATGCACTGGATTCCAACCTTAACTCTAATCCTAATGTGCTTGATTCTAACACTAACTCTAAATCGTCAATCTCAACACTAACCCTAAGCCTAAATGGACTCGATTCTAACCCAAAAGGCAATCCTGACCCTAACCCTAACCCTAACCCTCGAATCTACGAAAGCTAAACTTCTACATAACTCTACCCCTAACACTATCCTTAAATGCACTCGATTCTAACCCTCACCCTGAACATAACACTAACCCTAACCCTAATCCTAACTCTAAATGCTCTGGATTCTAACCATAACTCTAAGCCTAATGTGCTCGATTATAACCCTAACTCTCATTCGTCAATCTCAACACTAAGCCTAACGCTAAATGCACTCGACTCTAACCCAAAAGGCAATCCTGACCCTAAGCCTAACCCTAAACCTCGATTCTATCAACACAAACCCTAACCCTAATCCTAACCCTACTCCTATCCCTACCTCTATATGCACTCTAACCCTAACCCTAACCCAACCCCTAACACTAAAAATGCGCTTGATTTTAACCCTAACCCTAGCCCTAACCCTCAAGTTCTACGAAACCTAACCCTCAACCTAACTCTAACCCTAAAACTATCCTTAAATGCTCTCGATTCTAATCCTGACCCTAATAACCCTAACCCTAACCCTAAGCCTAAATGCAGTGGATTCTAACCATAACTCTAACCCTCATGTGCTTGATTCTAAGCCTAACACTAAATCGTCAATCTCAACGCTAACCCTAACCCTAAATGCACTCGAATATAACCCAAAAGGCAATCCTGTTCCTAAGCCTAACCCTAAACTTTGATTTTAAAAACACAAACCCTAACCCTAATCCGAACCCTAAATGCACTGTATTCTAACCATAACTATAACCCTAATGTGCTCGATTCTAACCCTAACACTAAATCGTCAATTTCAACATTATCCCTAAGCCTAAATGCACTGCATTCTAACCCAAAAGCCATTCCTGACCCTAAGCCTAACCCCAAACCTCGATTCTACCAACACAAACCTTAACCCTAATCCTAACTCTACTCATACCCCTACCCCTAAATGCACTCTAAGCCATACCCTGACGAAAACCACAACACTAAAAATGCGCCTGATTCTAACCCTAAGCCTAAGCCTAAGCCTAACCTTAAGCCTAACCCTCGATTCTACGAAAGCGAACGCGAAACCTAACTCTAACCCTTAGCACTATCCTTAAATGCTCTCGATTTTAACCCTGACCCTAACCCTAACCCTAAACCTAAATGCACTGAATTCTAACCATAACTCTAATCCTAAATGTGCTCGATTCAAACCCTGACACTAAACCGTCAATTTGAACACTAACCCAAAGCCTAAATACACGCGATGCAGATCCAAAATGCAATCCTGACCCTAAGCCTAAACCTAAACCTCGATTTCTACCAACACAAACCTTAACCCTAATCCGAAACCTACCCCTACCACTAGCCCTAAAAGCACTTTAACCCTAACCCTCACCGAAACGCTAACAACTAAAACTCTGCTTGATTCTAACCCCTAACCCTCACCCTAAGCCTAACCCTCGATTCTACGAAAGCTAACCCCTAAACCTAACTCTAACCCTAGCACTATCCTTAAAAGCTCTCGATTCTAACCCTGACCGTAACCCTAACCCTAAGCCTAAGCCTAACCCTAACCCTAAATGCACTGAATTCTAATCATAACTCTTTCCCTAAATGTGCTTGATTCTAACGCTAAAACTATATCATCAATTTCAACACTAACCCTAAGCCTAAATGCTCTGAATTATGACCCAAAATGCTCTCCTGACCCTAACCCTAACCCAAAACCTCGATTCTACCAACACAAACCCTAACCCTAATCCTGACCCAACTCCTCCCCTACCCCTAAATGTACTCAAACCCTAACCCTAACCCCAACCCTAACACTAAAAATGCACTTGATTCTAACCCTAATACTTATCCTAACTCTCACCCGAACACTGACCCTCGATTCTATGAAAGCTAACCCTATACCTAACTCTAACCCTAACACTATCCTTAAATGCACTCGATTCTAACCCTCACCCTGAACATAACCCTAACCCTAACCCTAATCCTAACCCTAAATGCACTGGATTCTAACCATAACTCTATCACTACTGTGCTCGATTATAACCTTAACCCTCAATCGTCAATCTCAACACTAAGTCTAATGCTAAATGCACTCGACTCTAACCCGAAAGGCAATCCTGACCCTAAGCCTAACCCTAAACCTCGATTCTACCAACACAAACCCTAACCATAATCCTAACCCACTCCTGCCGTACCCCTAAATGCACTCAAACCCTAACCCTAACCCCAACCCTAACACTAAAAATGCGCTTGATTCAAACCCTATTCCTAACCCTAACCCTAACCCTAACACTAACCCTCGATTCTACGAAAGCTATCCCTATACCTAACTTTAACCCTAACACTATCCTTAAATACACTCGATTCTAACCCTCACACTAAACATAACCCTAACCCTAACCCTAATCCTAACCCTAAATGCACTGGATTCCAACCTTAACTCTAATCCTAATGTGCTTGATTCTAACACTAACTCTAAATCGTCAATCTCAACACTAACCCTAAGCCTAAATGGACTCGATTCTAACCCAAAAGGCAATCCTGACCCTAACCCTAACCCTAACCCTCGAATCTACGAAATCTAAACTTCTACATAACTCTACCCCTAACACTATCCTTAAATGCACTCGATTCTAACCCTCACCTTGAACATAACACTAACCCTAACCCTAATCCTAACTCTAAATGCTCTGGATTCTAACCCTAACCCTAACCCTAATCCTAACCCTCAATTCTACGAAACCTAACCCTCAACCTAACTCTAACCCTAAAACTATCCTTAAATGCTCTCGATTCTAATCCTGACCCTAATAACCCTAACACTAACCCGAAGCCTAAATGCAGTGGATTCTAACCATAACTCTAACCCTCATGTGCTTGATTCTAAGCCTAACACTAAATCGTCAATCTCAACGCTAACCCTAACCCTAAATGCACTCGAATCTAACCCAAAAGGCAATCCTGTTCCTAAGCCTAACCCTAAACTTTGATTCTAAAAATACAAACCCTAACCCTAATCCGAACCCTAAATGCACTGTATTCTAACCATAACTATAACCCTAATGTGCTCGATTCTAACCCTAACACTAAATCGTCAATTTCAACACTATCCCTAAGCCTAAGTGCACTGCATTCTAACCCAAAAGCCATTCCTGACTCTAAGCCTAACCCCAAACCTCGATTCTACCAACACAAACCTTAACCCTAATCCTAACTCTACTCATACCCCTACCCCTAAATGCACTCTAAGCCATACCCTGACGAAAACCACAACACTAAAAATGCGCCTGATTCTAACCCTAAGCCTAAGCCTAAGCCTAACCTTAAGCCTAACCCTCGATTCTACGAAAGCGAACGCGAAACCTAACTCTAACCCTTAGCACTATCCTTAAATGCTCTCGATTTTAACCCTGACCCTCACCCTAACCCTAAACCTAAATGCACTGAATTCTAACCACAACTCTAACCCTAAATGTGCTCGATTCAAACCCTAACACTAAACCGTCAATTTGAACACTAACCCAAAGCCTAAATACACGCGATGCAGATCCAAAATGCAATCCTGACCCTAAGCCTAAACCTAAACCTCGATTCTACCAACACAAACCTTAACCCTAATCCGAAACCTACCCCTACCACTAGCCCTAAAAGCACTTTAACCCTAACCCTCACCCAAACGCTAACACTAAAACTCTGCTTGATTCTAACCCTAACCCTCACCCTAAGCCTAACCCTCGATTCTACGAAAGCTAACCCTAAACCTAACTCTAACCCTAGCACTATCCTTAAAAGCTCTCGATTCTAACCCTGACCGTAACCCTAACCCTAAGCCTAAGCCTAACCCTAACCCTAAATGCACTGAATTCTAATCATAACTCTTTCCCTAAATGTGCTTGATTCTAACGCTAAAACTATATCATCAATTTCAACACTAACCCTAAGCCTAAATGCTCTGAATTATGACCCAAAATGCTCTCCTGACCCTAAGCCTAACCCAAAACTTCGATTCTACCAACACAAACCCTAACCCTAATCCTAACCCAACTCCTCCCCTACCCCTAAATGTACTCAAACCCTAACCCTAACCCGAATCCTAACACTAAAAATGCACTTGATTCTAACCCTAATACTTATCCTAACTCTCACCCGAACACTGACCCTCGATACTATGAAAGCTAACCCTATACCTAACTCGAACCCTAACACTATCCTTAAATGCACTCGATTCTAACCCTCACCCTGAACATAACCCTAACCCTAACCCTAATCCGAACTCTAAATGCTCTGGATTCTAACCATAACTCTAAGCCTAATGTGCTCGATTACAACCCTAACTCTCATTCGTCAATCTCAACACTAAGCCTAACGCTAAATGCACTCGACTCTAACCCAAAAGGCAATCCTGACTCGAAGCCTAACCCTAAACCTCGATTCTACCAACACAAACTCTAACCCTAATCCTAACCCTACTCCTATCCCTACCTCTATATGCACTCTAACCCTAACCCTAACCCAACCCCTAACACTAAAAATGCGCTTGATTCTAACCCTAACCCTAACCCTAACCCTAACCCACAATTCTACGAAACCTAACCCTCAACCTAACTCTAACCGTAAAACTATCCTTAAATGCTCTCGATTCTAATCCTGACCCTAATAACCCTAACCCAACCCTAAGCCTAAATGCAGTGGATTCGAACCATAACTCTAACCCTCATGTGCTTGATTCTAAGCCTAACACTAAATCGTCAATCTCAACACTAACCGTAACCCTAAATGCACTCGAATCTAACCCAAAAGGCAATCCTGTTCCTAAGCCTAACCCTAAACTTTGATTTTAAAAACACAAACCCTAACCCTAATCCGAACCCTAAATGCACTGTATTCTAACCATAACTATAACCCTAATGTGCTCGATTCTAACCCTAACACTAAATCGTCAATTTCAACACTATCCCTAAGCCTAAATGCACTGCATTCTAACCGAAAAGCCATTCCTGACCCTAAGCCTAACCCCAAACCTCGATTCTACCAACACAAACCTTAACCCTAATCCTAACTCTACTTATACCCCTACCCCTAAATGCACTCTAAGCCATACCCTGACGAAAACCACAACACTAAAAATGCGCCTGATTCTAACCCTAAGCCTAAGCCTAAGCCTAACCTTAAGCCTAACCCTCGATTCTACGAAAGCGAACGCGAAACCTAACTCTAACCCTTAGCACTATCCTTAAATGCTCTCGATTTTAACCCTGACCCTAACCCTAACCCTAAACCTAAATGCACTGAATTCTAACCATAACTGTAACCCTAAATGTGCTCGATTCAAACCCTAACACTAAACCGTCAATTTGAACATTAACCCAAAGCCTAAATACACGCGATGCAGATCCAAAATGCAATCCTGACCCTAAGCCTAAACCTAAACCTCGATTCTACCAACACAAACCTTAACCCTAATACGAAACCTACCCCTACCACTAGCCCTAAAAGCACTTTAACCCTAACCCTCACCCAAACGCTAACACTAAAACTCTGCTTGATTCTAACCCTAACCCTAACCCTAACCCTCAATTCTACGAAACCTAACCCTAAACCTAACTCTAACCCTAACACTATCCTTAAATGCACTCGATTCTAACCCTCACCCTAAACATAACCCTAACCCTAACACTAATCCTAACCCTAAATGCACTGGATTCCAACCTTAACTCTAATCCTAATGTGCTCGATTCTAACACTAACTCTAAATCGTCAATCTCAACACTAACCCTAACCCTAAATGCACTCGACTCTAACCCAAAAGGCAATCCTGTCCCTAAGCTTAACCCTAAACTTCGATTCTAAAAACACAAACCCTAACCCTAATCCTAACCCTAAATGCACTGGATTCTATCCACGACTATAACCCTAATGTGCTCGATTCTCACCCTAACACTAAATGGTCAATCTCAACACTAACCCTAACCCTAAATGCACTCGACTCTAACCCAAAAGGCAATCCTGACCCGAAGCCTAACCCTAAACCTCGATTCTACCAACACAAACCCTAACCCTAATCCTAACCCTACTCCTATCCCTACCTCTATATGCACTCTAACCCTAACCCTAACCGAACCCCTAACACTAAAAATGCGCTTGATTCTAACCCTAACTCTAACCCTCACTTCTACGAAACCTAACCCTCAACCTAACTCTAACCCTAAAACTATCCTTAAATGCTCTCGATTCTAATCCTGACCCTAATAACCCTAACCCTAACCCTAAGCCTAAATGCAGTGGATTCTAACCATAACTCTAACCCTCATGTGCTTGATTCTAAGCCTAACACTAAATCGTCAATCTCAACACTAACCCTAACCCTAAATGCACTCGATTCTAACCCAAAGGGCAATCCTGTCCCTAAGCCTAACCCTAAAATTCGATTCTAAAAACACAAACCCTAACCCTAATCCTAACCCTAAATGCACTGTATTCTAACCATAACTATAACCCTAATGTGCTCGATTCTAACCCTAACACTAAATCGTCAATTTCAACACTATCCCTAAGCCTAAATGCACTACATTCTAACCTAAAAGCCATTCCTGACCCTAAGCCTAACCCCAAACCTCGATTCTACCAACACAAACCTTAACCCTAATCCTAACTCTACTCATACCCCTACCCCTAAATGCACTCTAAGCCATACCCTGACGAAAACCACAACACTAAAAATGCGCCTGATTCTAACCCTAAGCCTTAGCCTAAGCCTAACCTTAAGCCTAACCCTCGATTCTACGAAAGCGAACGCTAAACCTAACTCTAACCCTAGCACTATCCTTAAATGCTCTCGATTTTAACCCTGACTCTAACCCTAACCCTAACCCTAACCCTAAATGCACTGAATTCTAACCATAACTCTAACCCTAAATGTGCTCGATTCAAACCCTAATACTAAATCGTCAATTTGAACACTAACCCAAAGCCTAAATACATGCGATTCAGATCCAAAATGCAATCCTGACCTTAAGCCTAAACCTAAACCTCGATTCTACCCACACAAACCTTAACCCTAATCCTCAACCTAAGCCTAACCCTAAGCCTAAACCTCGATTCTACGAAAGCTAACCCTAAACCTAACTCTAACCCTAGCACTATCCTTAAAAGCTCTCGATTCTAACCCTGACCCTAAACGTAACCCTAACCCTAAGCCTAAGCCTAACCCTAACCCTAAATGCACTGAATTCTAATCATAACTATTTCCCTAAATGTGTTTGATTCTAACGCTAAAACTATATCATCAATTTCAACACTAACCCTAAGCCTAAATGCTCTGAATTATTACCGAAAATGCTCTCCTGACCCTAAGCCTAACCCTAAACCTCGATTCTACCAACACAAACCCTAACCATAATCCTAACTCACTCCTACCGTACCCCTAAATGCACTCAAACCCTAACCCTAACCCCAACCCTAACACTAAAAATGCGGTTGATTCAAACCCTATTCCTAACCCTAACCCTAACCCTAACACTAACCCTCGATTCTACGAAAGCTATCCCTATACCTAACTCTAACCCTAACACTATCCTTAAATGCACTCGATTCTAACCCTCACACTAAACATAACCCTATCCCTAACCCTAATGCTAACCTTAAATGCACTGGATTCCAACCTTAAGTCTTATCCTAATGTGCTTGATTCTAAAACTAACTCTAAATCGTCAATCTCAACACTAACCCTAACCCTAAATGCACTCGATTCTAACCCAAAAGGCAATCCTGTCCCTAAGCCTAACCCTAAACTTCGATTCTAAAAACACAAACCCTAACCCTAATCCTAACCCTAAATGCACTGGATTCTAACCATAACTCTAACACTAATGTACTCGATTATAACCCTAACACTCATTCGTCAATCTCAACACGAAGCCTAACCCTAAATGCACTCGACTCTAACCCAAAAGGCAATCCTGACCCGCAGCCTAATCCTAAACCTCGATTCTACCAACATAAACCCTAACCCTAATCCTAACCCTACTCCTATCCCTACCTGTATATGCACTCTAACAATAACCCTAACCGAACCCCTAACACTAAAAATGCGCTTGATTCTAACCCTAACCCTAACCCTCAATTCTACGAAACCTAACCCTCAACCTAACTCTAACCCTAAAACTATCCTTAAATGCTCTCGATTCAAATCCTGACCCTAATAACCCTAACCCTAACCCTAAGCCTAAATGCAGTGGATTCTAACCATAACTCTAACCCTCATGTGCTCGATTCTAACCCTATCACTAAATGGTCAATTTCTACACTATCCCTAAGCCTAAATGCACTGCATTCTAACCCAAAAGCCATTCCTGACCCTAAGCCTAACCCCAAACCTCGATTCTACCAACACAAACCTTAACCCTAATCCTAACTCTACTCATACCCCTACCCTTAAATGCACTCTAAGCCATACCCTGACGAAAACCACAACACTAAAAATGCGCCTGATTCTAACCCTAAGCCTAAGCCTAAGCCTAACCTTAAGCCTAACCCTCGATTCTACGAAAGCGAACGCTAAACCTAACTCTAACCCTAGCACTATCCTTAAAAGCTCTCGATTTTAACCCTGACCCTAACCCTAACCCTAACCCTAACCCTAAATGCACTGAATTCTAACCATAACTCTAACCCTAAATGTGCTCGATTCAAACCCTAACACTAAATCGTCAATTTGAACACTAACCCAAAGCCTAAATACACGCCATTCAGATCCAAAATGCAATCCTGACCCTAAGCCGAAACCTAAACCTCGATTCTACCAACACAAACCTTAACCCTAATCCAAACCCTACCCCTACCACTAGCCCTAAAAGCACTTTAACCCTAACCCTCACCCAAACGCTAACACTAAAACTCTGCTTGATTCTGACCCTAACCCTCACCCTAAGCCTAACCCTAAGCCTAACCCTCGATTCTACGAAAGCTAACCCTAAACCTAACTCTAACCCTAGCACTATCCTTAAAAGCTCTCGATTCTAACCCTGACCCTAATCCTAACCCTGACCCTAAGCCTAAGCCTAACCCTAACCCTAAATGCACTGAATTCTAATCATAACTCTTTCCCTAAATGTGCTTGATTCCAACACTAAAACTATATCATCAATTTCAACACTAACCCTTAGCCTAAATGCTCTGAATTATGACCCAAAATGCTCTCCTGACCCTAAGCCTAACCCAAAACCTCGATTCAACTAACACAAACCCAAACCCTAATCCTAACCCAACTCCTCCCCTACCCCTAAATGCACTCAAACCCTAACCCTAACCCCAACCCTAACACTAAAAATGCACTTGATTCTAACCCTAATACTTATTCTAACTCTCACCCGAACACTGACCCTCGATTCTATGAAAGCTAACCCTATACCTAACTCTAACCCTAACACTATCCGTAAATGCACTCGATTCTAACCCTCACCCTGAACATAACCCTAACCCTAACCCTAATCCTAACCCTAAATGCACTGGATTCTAACCATAACTCTAATACTAATGTGCTCGATTATAACCCTAACACTCAATCGTCAATCTCAACACTAAGCCTAACGCTAAATGCACTCGACTCTAACGCGAAAGG
Organism: Notamacropus eugenii; assembly: GCF_028372415.1. Taxonomy (NCBI): domain Eukaryota; kingdom Metazoa; phylum Chordata; class Mammalia; order Diprotodontia; family Macropodidae; genus Notamacropus; species Notamacropus eugenii. Next base: position 9,356,036 of record NC_092873.1, read on the forward strand.
CAATCCTGACCCAAAGCCTAACCCTAAACCTCGATTCTACCAACACAAACCTTAACCATAATCCTAACCCCCTCCTGCCGTACCCCTAAATGCACTCAAACCCTAACCCTAACCCCAACCCTAACACTAAAAATGCGCTTGATTCAAACCCTATTCCTAACCCTAACCCTAACCCTAACACTAACCCTCGATTCTACGAAAGCTATCCCTATACCTAAGTCTAACCCTAACACTATCCTTAAATGCACTCGATTCTAACCCTCACACTAAACATAACCCTAACCCTAACCCTAATCCTAACCCTAAATGCACTGGATTCTAACCATCACTCTAACCCTAATGTGCTCGATTATAACCCTAACACTCATTCGTCAATCTCAACACGAAGCCTAACCCTAAATGGACTCGATTCTAACCCAAAAGGCAATCCTGACACTAACCCTAACCCTAACCCTCGAATCTACGAAAGCTAACCTTCTACATAACTGTACCCCTAACACTATCCTTAAATGCACTCGATTCTAACCCTCACCCTGAACTTAACCGTAACCGTAACCCTAATTATAACTCTAAATGCTCTGGATTCTAACCATAACTCTAACCCTAATGTGCTCGATTATAACCCTAACACTCATTCGTCAATCTCAACACGAAGCCTCACCCTAAATGCACTCGACTCTAACCCAAAAGGCAATCCTGACCCGAAGCCTAACTCTAAACCTCGATTCTACCAACACAAACCCTAACCCTAATCCTAACCCTACTCCTATCCCTACCTCTATATGAACTCTAACCCTAACCCTAACCCAACCCCTAACACTAAAAATGCGCTTGATTCTAACCTTAACCCTAACCCTAACCCTAACCCTAACACTCAATTCTCCGAAACCTAACCCTCAACCTAACTCTAACCCAAAAACTATCCTTAAATGCTCTCGATTCTAATCCTGACCCTAATAAACCTAACCCTATCCCTAAGCCTCAATGCAGTGGATTCTAACCATAACTCTAACCCTCATGTGCTTGATTCTAAGCCTAACACTAAATCCTCAATCTCAACACTAACCCTAACCCTAAATGCACTCGATTCTAACCCAAAAGGCAATCCTGTCCCTAAGCCTAACCCTAAACTTCGATTCTAAAAACACAAACCCTAACCCTAATCCTAACCCTAAATGCACTGTATTCTAACCATAACTATAACCATAATGTGCTCGATTCTAACCCTAACATTAAATCGTCAATTTCAACACTATCCCTAAGACTAAATGCACTGCATTCTAACCCAAAAGGCATTCCTGACCCTAAGCCTAACCCCAAACCTCGATTCTACGAAAACAAACCTTAACCCTAATCCTAACTCTACTCATACCCCTACCCTTAAATGCACTCTAAGCCATACCCTGACGAAAACCACAACACTAAAAATGCGCCTGATTCTAACCCTAAGCCTAAGCCTAAGCCTAACCTTAAGCCTAACCCTCGATTCTACGAAAGCGAACGCTAAACCTAACTCTAACCCTAGCACTATCCTTAAAAGCTCTCGATTTTAACCCTGACCCTAACCCTAACCCTAACCCTAACCCTAAATGCACTGAATTCTAACCATAACTCTAACCCTAAATGTGCTCGATTCAAACCCTAACACTAAATCGTCAATTTGAACACTAACCCAAAGCCTAAATACACGCCATTCAGATCCAAAATGCAATCCTGACCCTAAGCCGAAACCTAAACCTCGATTCTACCAACACAAACCTTAACCCTAATCCAAACCCTACCCCTACCACTAGCCCTAAAAGCACTTTAACCCTAACCCTCACCCAAACGCTAACACTAAAACTCTGCTTGATTCTAACCCTAACCCTCACCCTAAGCCTAACCCTAAGCCTAACCCTCGATTCTACGAAAGCTAACCCTAAACCTAACTCTAACCCTAGCACTATCCTTAAAAGCTCTCGATTCTAACCCTGACCCTAAACCTAACCCTGACCCTAAGCCTAAGCCTAACCCTAACCCTAAATGCACTGAATTCTAATCATAACTCTTTCCCTAAATGTGCTTGATTCCAACACTAAAACTATATCATCAATTTCAACACTAACCCTTAGCCTAAATGCTCTGAATTATGACCCAAAATGCTCTCCTGACCCTAAGCTTAACCCAAAACCTCGATTCAACTAACACAAACCCAAACCCTAATCCTAACCCAACTCCTCCCCTACCCCTAAATGCACTCAAACCCTAACCCTAACCCCAACCCTAACACTAAAAATGCACTTGATTCTAACCCTAATACTTATTCTAACTCTCACCCGAACACTGACCCTCGATTCTATGAAAGCTAACCCTATACCTAACTCTAACCCTAACACTATCCGTAAATGCACTCGATTCTAACCCTCACCCTGAACATAACCCTAACCCTAACCCTAATCCTAACCCTAAATGCACTGGATTCTAACCATAACTCTAACACTAATGTGCTCGATTATAACCATAACACTCAATCGTCATTCTCAACACTAAGCCTAACGCTAAATGCACTCGACTCTAACGCGAAAGGCAATCCTGACCCAAAGCCTAACCCTAAACCTCGATTCTACCAACACAAACCCTAACCATAATCCTAACCCACTCCTGCCGTACCCCTAAATGCACTCAAACCCTAACCCTAACCCCAACCCTAACACTAAAAATGCGCTTGATTCAAACCCTATTCCTAACCCTAACCCTAACCCTAACCCTCACCCTAAATGCACTGGATTCTAACCATAACTCTAACCCTAATGTGCTCGATTATAACCCTAACACTCATTCGTCAATCTCAACACGAAGCCTAACCCTAAATGGACTCGATTCTAACCCAAAAGGCAATCCTGACACTAACCCTAACCCTAACCCTCGAATCTTCGAAAGCTAACCTTCTACATAACTGTACCCCTAACACTATCCTTAAATGCACTCGATTCTAACCCTCACCCTGAACTTAACCGTAACCGTAACCCTAATTATAATTCTAAATGCTCAGGATTCTAACCATAACTCTAACCCTAATGTGCTCGATTATAACCCTAACACTCATTCGTCAATCTCAACACGAAGCCTAACCCTAAATGCACTCGACTCTAACCCAAAAGGCAATCCTGACATGAAGCCTAACTCTAAACCTCGATTCTACCAACACAAACCCTAACCCTAATCCTAACCCTACTCCTATCCCTACCTCTATATGCACTCTAACCCTAACCCTAACCCAACCCCTAACACTAAAAATGCGCTTGATTCTAACCTTAACCCTAACCCTAACCCTAACACTCAATTCTACGAAACCTAACCCTCAACCTAACTCTAACCCAAAAACTATCCTTAAATGCTCTCGATTCTAATCCTGACCCTAATAAACCTAACCCTATCCCTAAGCCTCAATGCAGTGGATTCTAACCATAACTCTAACCCTCATGTGCTTGATTCTAAGCCTAACACTAAATCCTCAATCTCAACACTAACCCTAACCCTAAATGCACTCGATTCTAACCCAAAAGGCAATCCTGTCCCTAAGCCTAACCCTAAACTTCGATTCTAAAAACACAAACCCTAACCCTAATCCTAACCCTAAATGCACTGTATTCTAACCATAACTATAACCATAATGTGCTCGATTCTAACCCTAACATTAAATCGTCAATTTCAACACTATCCCTAAGACTAAATGCACTGCATTCTAACCCAAAAGGCATTCCTGACCCTAAGCCTAACCCCAAACCTCGATTCTACGAAAACAAACCTTAACCCTAATCCTAACTCTACTCATACCCCTACCCTTAAATGCACTCTAAGCCATACCCTGACGAAAACCACAACACTAAAAATGCGCCTGATTCTAACCCTAAGCCTAAGCCTAAGCCTAACCTTAAGCCTAACCCTCGATTCTACGAAAGCGAACGCTAAACCTAACTCTAACCCTAGCACTATCCTTAAAAGCTCTCGATTTTAACCCTGACCCTAACCCTAACCCTAACCCTAACCCTAAATGCACTGAATTCTAACCATAACTCTAACCCTAAATGTGCTCGATTCAAACCCTAACACTAAATCGTCAATTTGAACACTAACCCAAAGCCTAAATACACGCCATTCAGATCCAAAATGCAATCCTGACCCTAAGCCGAAACCTAAACCTCGATTCTACCAACACAAACCTTAACCCTAATCCGAACCCTACTCCTACCACTAGCCCTAAAAGCACTTTAACCCTAACCCTCACCCAAACGCTAACACTAAAACTCTGCTTGATTCTAACCCTAACCCTCACCCTAAGCCTAACCCTAAGCCTAACCCTAAATGCACTGCATTCCAACCTTAACTCTCTTCCTAATGTGCTTGATTCTAACACTAACTCTAAATCGTCAATCTCAACACTAACCCTAACCCTAAATGGACTCAATTCTAACCCAAAAGGCAATCCTGACACTAACCCTAACCCTACCCCTCGAATCTACGAAAGCTAACCTTCTACGTAACTGTACCCCTAACAATATCCTTAAATGCACTCGATTCTAACCCTCACCCTGAACATAACACTAACCCTAACCCTAATCCTAACTCTAAATGCTCTGGATTCTAACCATAACTCTAACCCTAATGTGCTCGATTATAACCCTAACACTCATTCGTCAATCTCAACACTAAGCCTAACCCTAAATGCACTCGACTCTAACCCAAAAGGCAATCCTGACCCGAAGCCTAACCCTAAACCTCGATTCTACCAACACAAACCCTAACCCTAATCCTAACCCTACTCCTATCCCTACCTCTATATGCACTCTAACCCTAACCCTAACCCAACCCCTAACACTAAAAATGCGCTTGATTCTAACCCTAACCCTAACCCTAACCCTAACCCTCAATTCTACGAAACCTAACCCTCAACCTAACTCTAACCCTAAAACTATCCTTAAATGCACTCGATTCTAACCCTCACCCTAAACAAAACCCTAACCCTAACCCTAATCCTAACCCTAAATGCACTGGATTCCAACCTTAACTCTAATCCTAATGTGCTTGATTCTAACACTAACTCTAAATCGTCAATCTCAACACTAACCCTAACCCTAAATGCACTTGATTCTAACCCAAAAGACGATCCTGTCCCTAAGCCTAACCCTAAACTTCGATTCTAAAAACACAAACCCTAACCCCAATCCTAACCCTAAATGCACTGTATTCTAACCATAACTGTAACCCTAATGTGCTCGATTCTAACCCTAACACTACATCATCAATTTCAACATTATCCCTAAGCCTAAATGCACTGCATTCTAACCCAAAAGCCATTCCTGACCCTAAGCCTAACCCTAAACCTCGATTCTACCAACACAAACCTTAACCCTAATCCTAACTCTACTCATACCCCTACCCCTAAATGCACATTAAGCCATACCCCGATGAAAAGCAGACCACTAAAAATGTGCCTGATTCTAACCCTAACCCTAACCCTAACCCTAAGCCTAACCTTAAGCCCAACCCTCGATTCTACGAAAGCGAACGCTAAACCTAACTCTAATCCTAGCACTATCCTTAAATGCTCTCGATTTTAACCCTGACCCTAACCCTAACCCTAACCCTAACCCTAAATGCACTGAATTCTAACCATAACTCTAACCCTAAATGTGCTCGATTCAAACCCTAATACTAAATCGTCAATTTGAACACTAACCCAAAGCCTAAATACATGCGATTCAGATCTAAAATGCAATCCTGACCTTAAGCCTAAACCTAAACCTCGATTCTACCCACACAAACCTTAACCCTAATCCTCAACCTAAGCCTAACCCTAAGCCTAAACCTCGATTCTACGAAAGCTAACCCTAAACCTAACTCTAACCCTAGCACTATCCTTAAAAGCTCTCGATTCTAACCCTGACCCTAAACGTAACCCTAACCCTAAGCCTAAGCCTAACCCTAACCCTAAATGCACTGAATTCTAATCATAACTCTTTCCCTAAATGTGTTTGATTCTAACGCTAAAACTATATCATCAATTTCAACACTAACCCTAAGCCTAAATGCTCTGAATTATTACCGAAAATGCTCTCCTGACCCTAAGCCTAACCCTAAAACTCGATTCTACCAACACAAACCCTAACCCTAATCCTAACCCACTCCTCCCGTACCCCTAAATGCACTCAAACCCTAACCCTAACCCCAACCCTAACACTAAAAATGCACTTGATTCTAACCCTAATATTTATCCTAAGTCTCACCCGAACACTGACCCTCGATTCTATGAAAGCTAACCCTATACCTAACTCTAACCCTAACACTATCCTTAAATGCACTCGATTCTAACCCTCACCCTGAACATAACCCTAACCCTAACCCTAATCCTAACCCTAAATGCTCTGGATTCTAACCATAACTCTAACACTAATGTGCTCGATTATAACCCTAACACTCAATCGTGAATCTCAACACTAAGCCTAACGCTAAATGCACTCGACTCTAACCCGAAAGGCAATCCTGACCCTAAGCCTAACCCGAAACCTCGATTCTACCAACACAAACCCTAACCATAATCCTAACCCACTCCTGCCATACCCCTAAATGCACTCAAACCCTAACCCTAACCCCAAACCTAACACTAAAAATGCGCTTGATTCAAACCCTAATCCTAACCCTAACCCTAACCCTAACACTAACCCTCGATTTTACGAAAGCTATCCTTATACCTAACTCTAACCCTAACACTATCCTTAAATGCACTCGATTCTAACCCTCACACTAAACAGAACCCTAACCCTAACCCTAATCCTAACCCTAAATGCACTGGATTCCAACCTTAACTCTAATCCTAATGTGCTTGATTCTAACACTAACACTAATTCGTCAATCTCAACACTAACCCTAACCCTAAATGGACTCGATTCTAACCCAAAAGGCAATCCTGACACTAACCCTAACTCTAACCCTCGAATCTACGAAAGCTAACCTTCTACATAACTGTACCCCTAACACTATCCTTAAATGCACTCGATTCTAACCCTAACCCTGAACATAACCCTAACCCTAACCCTAATCCTACCTCTAAATGCTCTGGAATGTAACCATAACTCTAACCCTAATGTGCTCGATTATAACCCTAACACTCATTCGTCAATCTCAACACGAAGCCTAACCCTAAATGCACTCGACTCTAACCCAAAAGGCAATCCTGACCCGAAGCCTAACCCTAAACCTCGATTCTACCAACACAAACCCTAACCCTAATCCTAACCCTACTCCTATCCCTACCTCTATATGCACTCTAACCCTAACCCTAACCCAACCCCTAACACTAAAAATGCGCTTGATTCTAACCCTAACCCTAACCCTAACCCTAACCCTAACCCTCAATTCTACGAAACCTAACCCTCAACCTAACTCTAACCCTAAAACTATCCTTAAATGCTCTCGATTCTAATCCTGACCCTAATAACCCTAACACTAACCCTAAGCCTCAATGCAGTGGATTCCAACCATAACTCTAACCCTCATGTGCTTGATTCTAAGCCTAACACTAAATCGTCAATCTCAACACTAACCCTAACCCTAAATGCACTCGATTCCAACCCAAGAGGCAATCCTGTCCCTAAGCTTAACCCTAAACTTCGATTCTAAAAACACAAACCCTAACCCTAATCCTAACCCTAAATGCACTGTATTCTAACCACAACTATAACCCTAATGTGCTCGATTCTCACCCTAACACTAAATGGTCAATTTCAACACTATCCCTAAGCCTAAATGCACTACATTCTAACCTAAAAGCCATTCCTGACCCTAAGCCTAACCCCAAACCTCGATTCTACCAACACAAACCTTAACCCTAATCCTAACTCTACTCATACCCCTACCCCTAAATGCACTCTAAGCCATACCCTGACGAAAACCACAACACTAAAAATGCGCCTGATTCTAACCCTAAGCCTTAGCCTAAGCCTAACCTTAAGCCTAACCCTCGATTCTACGAAAGCGAACGCTAAACCTAACTCTAACCCTAGCACTATCCTTAAATGCTCTCGATTTTAACCCTGACCCTAACCCTAACCCTAACCCTAACCCTAAATGCACTGAATTCTAACCATAACTCTAACCCTAAATGTGCTCGATTCAAACCCTAATACTAAATCGTCAATTTGAACACTAACCCAAAGCCTAAATACATGCGATTCAGATCCAAAATGCAATCCTGACCTTAAGCCTAAACCTAAACCTCGATTCTACCCACACAAACCTTAACCCTAATCCTCAACCTAAGCCTAACCCTAAGCCTAAACCTCGATTCTACGAAAGCTAACCCTAAACCTAACTCTAACCCTAGCACTATCCTTAAAAGCTCTCGATTCTAACCCTGACCCTAAACGTAACCCTAACCCTAAGCCTAAGCCTAACCCTAACCCTAAATGCACTGAATTCTAATCATAACTCTTTCCCTAAATGTGTTTGATTCTAACGCTAAAACTATATCATCAATTTCAACACTAACCCTAAGCCTAAACGCTCTGAATTATTACCGAAAATGCTCTCCTGACCCTAAGCCTAACCCTAAACCTCGATTCTACCAACACAAACCCTAACCCTAATCCTAACCCACTCCTCCCGTACCCCTAAATGCACTCAAACCCTAACCCTAACCCCAACCCTAACACTAAAAATGCACTTGATTCTAACCCTAATATTTATCCTAAGTCTCACCCGAACACTGACCCTCGATTCTATGAAAGCTAACCCTATACCTAACTCTCACCCTAACACTATCCTTAAATGCACTCGATTCTAACCCTCACCCTGAACATAACCCTAACCCTAACCCTAATCCTAACCCTAACTGCTCTGGATTCTAACCATAACTCTAACACTAATGTGCTCGATTATAACCCTAACACTCAATCGTGAATCTCAACACTAAGCCTAACGCTAAATGCACTCGACTCTAACCCGAAAGGCAATCCTGACCCTAAGCCTAACCCAAAACCTCGATTCTACCAACACGAACCCTAACCATAATCCTAACCCACTCCTGCCGTACCCCTAAATGCACTCAAACCCTAACCCTAACCCCAAACCTAACACTAAAAATGCGCTTGATTCAAACCCTAATCCTAACCCTAACCCTAACCCTAACACTAACCCTCGATTTTACGAAAGCTATCCTTATACCTAACTCTAACCCTAACACTATCCTTAAATGCACTCGATTCTAACCCTCACACTAAACATAACCCTAACCCTAACCCTAATCCTAACCCTAAATGCACTGGATTCCAACCTTAACTCTAATCCTAATGTGCTTGATTCTAACACTAACTCTAAATCGTCAATCTCAACACTAACCCTAACCCTAAATGGACTCGATTCTAACCCAAAAGGCAATCCTGACACTAACCCTAACCCTAACCCTCGAATCTACGAAAGCTAACCTTCTACATAACTGTACCCCTAACACTATCCTTAAATGCACTCGATTCTAACCCTAACCCTGAACATAACCCTAACCCTAACCCTAATCCTACCTCTAAATGCTCTGGAATTTAACCATAACTCTAACCCTAATGTGCTCGATTATAACCCTAACACTCATTCGTCAATCTCAACACGAAGCCTAACCCTAAATGCACTCGACTCTAACCCAAAAGGCAATCCTGACCCGAAGCCTAACCCTAAACCTCGATTCTACCAACACAAACCCTAACCCTAATCCTAACCCTACTCCTATCCCTACCTCTATATGCACTCTAACCCTAACCCTAACCCAACCCCTAACACTAAAAATGCGCTTGATTCTAACCCTAACCCTAACCCTAACCCTAACCCTAACCCTCAATTCTACGAAACCTAACCCTCAACCTAACTCTAACCCTAAAACTATCCTTAAATGCTCTCGATTCTAATCCTGACCCTAATAACCCTAACACTAACCCTAAGCCTCAATGCAGTGGATTCCAACCATAACTCTAACCCTCATGTGCTTGATTCTAAGCCTAACACTAAATCGTCAATCTCAACACTAACCCTAACCCTAAATGCACTCGATTCCAACCCAAGAGGCAATCCTGTCCCTAAGCTTAACCCTAAACTTCGATTCTAAAAACACAAACCCTAACCCTAATCCTAACCCTAAATGCACTGTATTCTAACCACAACTATAACCCTAATGTGCTCGATTCTCACCCTAACACTAAATGGTCAATTTCAACACTATCCCTAAGCCTAAATGCACTACATTCTAACCTAAAAGCCATTCCTGACCCTAAGCCTAACCCCAAACCTCGATTCTACCAACACAAACCTTAACCCTAATCCTAACTCTACTCATACCCCTACCCCTAAATGCACTCTAAGCCATACCCTGACGAAAACCACAACACTAAAAATGCGCCTGATTCTAACCCTAAGCCTTAGCCTAAGCCTAACCTTAAGCCTAACCCTCGATTCTACGAAAGCGAACGCTAAACCTAACTCTAACCCTAGCACTATCCTTAAATGCTCTCGATTTTAACCCTGACCCTAACCCTAACCCTAACCCTAACCCTAAATGCACTGAATTCTAACCATAACTATAACCCTAAATGTGCTCGATTCAAACCCTAATACTAAATCGTCAATTTGAACACTAACCCAAAGCCTAAATACATGCGATTCAGATCCAAAATGCAATCCTGACCTTAAGCCTAAACCTAAACCTCGATTCTACCCACACAAACCTTAACCCTAATCCTCAACCTAAGCCTAACCCTAAGCCTAAACCTCGATTCTACGAAAGCTAACCCTAAACCTAACTCTAACCCTAGCACTATCCTTAAAAGCTCTCGATTCTAACCCTGACCCTAAACGTAACCCTAACCCTAAGCCTAAGCCTAACCCTAACCCTAAATGCACTGAATTCTAATCATAACTCTTTCCCTAAATGTGTTTGATTCTAACGCTAAAACTATATCATCAATTTCAACACTAACCCTAAGCCTAAACGCTCTGAATTATTACCGAAAATGCTCTCCTGACCCTAAGCCTAACCCTAAACCTCGATTCTACCAACACAAACCCTAACCCTAATCCTAACCCACTCCTCCCGTACCCCTAAATGCACTCAAACCCTAACCCTAACCCCAACCCTAACACTAAAAATGCACTTGATTCTAACCCTAATATTTATCCTAAGTCTCACCCGAACACTGACCCTCGATTCTATGAAAGCTAACCCTATACCTAACTCTCACCCTAACACTATCCTTAAATGCACTCGATTCTAACCCTCACCCTGAACATAACCCTAACCCTAACCCTAATCCTAACCCTAACTGCTCTGGATTCTAACCATAACTCTAACACTAATGTGCTCGATTATAACCCTAACACTCAATCGTGAATCTCAACACTAAGCCTAACGCTAAATGCACTCGACTCTAACCCGAAAGGCAATCCTGACCCTAAGCCTAACCCAAAACCTCGATTCTACCAACACGAACCCTAACCATAATCCTAACCCACTCCTGCCGTACCCCTAAATGCACTCAAACCCTAACCCTAACCCCAAACCTAACACTAAAAATGCGCTTGATTCAAACCCTAATCCTAACCCTAACCCTAACCCTAACACTAACCCTCGATTTTACGAAAGCTATCCTTATACCTAACTCTAACCCTAACACTATCCTTAAATGCACTCGATTCTAACCCTCACACTAAACATAACCCTAACCCTAACCCTAATCCTAACCCTAAATGCACTGGATTCCAACCTTAACTCTAATCCTAATATGCTTGATTCTAACACTAACTCTAAATCGTCAATCTCAACACTAACCCTAACCCTAAATGGACTCGATTCTAACCCAAAAGGCAATCCTGACACTAACCCTAACTCTAACCCTCGAATCTACGAAAGCTAACCTTCTACATAACTGTACCCCTAACACTATCCTTAAATGCACTCGATTCTAACCCTAACCCTGAACATAACCCTAACCCTAACCCTAATCCTACCTCTAAATGCTCTGGAATCTAACCATAACTCTAACCCTAATGTGCTCGATTATAACCCTAACACTCATTCGTCAATCTCAACACGAAGCCTAACCCTAAATGCTCTCGACTCTAACCCAAAAGGCAATCCTGACCCGAAGCCTAACCCTAAACCTCGATTCTACCAACACAAACCCTAACCCTAATCCTAACCCTACTCCTATCCCTACCTCTATATGCACTCTAACCCTAACCCTAACCCAACCCCTAACACTAAAAATGCGCTTGATTCAAACCCTAATCCTAACCCTAACCCTAACCCTAACACTAACCCTCGATTCTACGAAAGCTATCCCTATACCTAACTCTAACCCTAACACTATCCTTAAATGCACTCGATTCAAACCCTCACCCTAAACATAACCCTAAACCTAACCCTAATCCTAACCCTAAATGCACTGGATTCCAACCTTAACTCTAATCCTAATGTGCTTGATTCTAACACTAACTCTAAATCGTCAATCTCAACACTAACCCTAACCCTCTATGGACTCGAATCTAACCCAAAAGGCAATCCTGACCCTAACCCTAACCCTAACCCTCAAATCTACGAAAGGTAACCTTCTACATAACTCTACCCCTAACACTATCCTTAAATGCACTCGATTCTAACCCTCACCCTGAACATAACCCTAACCCTAACCCTAATCCTAACTCTAAATGCACTGGATTCTAACCATAACACTTTAACCCTAACCCTCACCCAAACGCTAACACTAAATCTCTGCTTGATTCTAACCCTAATCCTCACCCTAATCCTCACCCTAAGCCTAAACCTCGATTCTACGAAAGCTAACCCTAAACCTAACTCTAACCCTAGCACTATCCTTAAAAGCTCTCGATTCTACCCCTGACCCTAAACCTAACCCTAACCCTAAGCCTAAGCCTAACCCTAACCCTAAATGCACTGAATTCTAATCTTAACTCTTTCCCTAAATGTACTTGATTCTAACGCTAAAACTATATCATCAATTTGAACACTAACCCTAAGCTTAAATGCTCTGAATTATGACCCAAAAGGCTCTCCTGACCCTAAGCCTAACACAAATCCTCGATTCTACCAACACAAACCCTAACCCTAATCCTAACCCAACTCCTCCCTACCCCTAAATACACTCAAACCTTAACCCTAACCCCAACCCTAACACTAAAAATGCTCTTGATTCTAACGCTAATAATTACCCTAACTCTCACCTGAACACTGACCCTCGATTCTATGAAAGCTAACCCTATACCTAACTCTAACCCTAACACTATCCTTAAATGCACTCGATTCTAACCCTCACCTTGACCATAACCCTAACCCTAACCCTAATCCTAACCCTAAATGCACTGGATTCTAACCATAACTCTAACACTAATGTGCTCGATTATAACCCTAACACTCAATAGTCAATCTCAACACTAAGACTAACGCTAAATGCACTCGACTCTAACCCGAAACGCAATCCTGACCCTAAGTCTAACCCTAAACCTCGATTCTACCAACACAAACCCTAACCAAAATCCTAACCCACTCCTACCGTACCCCGAAATGCACTCAAACCCTAACCCTAACCCCAACCCTAACACTAAAAATGCGCTTGATTCAAACCCTAATCCTAACCCTAACCCTAACCCTAACACTAACCCTCGATTCTAAGAAAGCTATCCCTATACCTAACTCTAACCCTAACACTATCCTTAAATGCACTCGATTCTAACCCTCACCCTAAACATAACCCTAACCCTAACACTAACCCTCGATTCTAAGAAAGCTATCCCTATACCTAACTCTAACCCTAACACTATCCTTAAATGCACTCGATTCTAACCCTCACCCTAAACATAACCCTAACCCTAACCCTAATCCTAACCCTAAATGCACTGGATTCCAACCTTAACTCTAATCCTAATGTGCTTGATTCTAACACTAACTCTAAATCGTCAATCTCAACACTAACCCTAAACCTCTATGGACTCGAATCTAACCGAAAAGGCAATCCTGACCCTAACCCTAACCCTAACCCTCAAATCTACGAAAGCTAACCTTCTACATAACTCTACCCCTAACACTATCCTTAAATGCACTCGATTCTAACCCTCACCCTGAACATAACCCTAACCCTAACCCTAATCCTAACTCTAAATGCACTGGATTCTAACCATAATTCTAACCCTAATGTGCTCGATTATAACCCTAACACTCAATCGTCAATCTCAACACTAAGTCTAATGCTAAATGCACTCGACTCTAACCCGAAAGGCAATCCTGACCCTAAGCCTAACCCTAAACCTCGATTCTACCAACACAAACCCTAACCATAATCCTAACCCAACTCCTCCCTACCCCTAAATGCACTCAAACCCTAATCCTGACCCCATCCCTAACACTAAAAATGCGCTTGATTCAAACCCTAATCCTAACCCTAACACTAACCCTCGATTCTACGAAAGCTATCCCTATACCTAACTCTAACCCTAACACTATCCTTAAATGCACTCGATTCTAACCCTCACCCTAAACATAACCCTAACCCTAACCCTAATCCTAACCCTAAATGCACTGGATTCCAACCTTAACTCTAATCCTAATGTGCTTGATTCTAACACTAACTCTAAATCGTCAATCTCAACACTAACCCTAAGCCTAAATGGACTCGATTCTAACCCAAAAGGCAATCCTGACCCTAACCCTAACCCTAACCCTCGAATCTACGAAAGCTAAACTTCTACATAACTCTACCCCTAACACTATCCTTAAATGCACTCGATTCTAACCCTCACCCTGAACATAACACTAACCCTAACCCTAATCCTAACTCTAAATGCTCTGGATTCTAACCATAACTCTAAGCCTAATGTGCTCGATTATAACCCTAACTCTCATTCGTCAATCTCAACACTAAGCCTAACGCTAAATGCACTCGACTCTAACCCAAAAGGCAATCCTGACCCTAAGCCTAACCCTAAACCTCGATTCTATCAACACAAACCCTAACCCTAATCCTAACCCTACTCCTATCCCTACCTCTATATGCACTCTAACCCTAACCCTAACCCAACCCCTAACACTAAAAATGCGCTTGATTTTAACCCTAACCCTAGCCCTAACCCTCAATTCTACGAAACCTAACCCTCAACCTAACTCTAACCCTAAAACTATCCTTAAATGCTCTCGATTCTAATCCTGACCCTAATAACCCTAACCCTAACCCTAAGCCTAAATGCAGTGGATTCTAACCATAACTCTAACCCTCATGTGCTTGATTCTAAGCCTAACACTAAATCGTCAATCTCAACGCTAACCCTAACCCTAAATGCACTCGAATCTAACCCAAAAGGCAATCCTGTTCCTAAGCCTAACCCTAAACTTTGATTTTAAAAACACAAACCCTAACCCTAATCCGAACCCTAAATGCACTGTATTCTAACCATAACTATAACCCTAATGTGCTCGATTCTAACCCTAACACTAAATCGTCAATTTCAACATTATCCCTAAGCCTAAATGCACTGCATTCTAACCCAAAAGCCATTCCTGACCCTAAGCCTAACCCCAAACCTCGATTCTACCAACACAAACCTTAACCCTAATCCTAACTCTACTCATACCCCTACCCCTAAATGCACTCTAAGCCATACCCTGACGAAAACCACAACACTAAAAATGCGCCTGATTCTAACCCTAAGCCTAAGCCTAAGCCTAACCTTAAGCCTAACCCTCGATTCTACGAAAGCGAACGCGAAACCTAACTCTAACCCTTAGCACTATCCTTAAATGCTCTCGATTTTAACCCTGACCCTAACCCTAACCCTAAACCTAAATGCACTGAATTCTAACCATAACTCTAATCCTAAATGTGCTCGATTCAAACCCTGACACTAAACCGTCAATTTGAACACTAACCCAAAGCCTAAATACACGCGATGCAGATCCAAAATGCAATCCTGACCCTAAGCCTAAACCTAAACCTCGATTCTACCAACACAAACCTTAACCCTAATCCGAAACCTACCCCTACCACTAGCCCTAAAAGCACTTTAACCCTAACCCTCACCGAAACGCTAACACTAAAACTCTGCTTGATTCTAACCCTAACCCTCACCCTAAGCCTAACCCTCGATTCTACGAAAGCTAACCCTAAACCTAACTCTAACCCTAGCACTATCCTTAAAAGCTCTCGATTCTAACCCTGACCGTAACCCTAACCCTAAGCCTAAGCCTAACCCTAACCCTAAATGCACTGAATTCTAATCATAACTCTTTCCCTAAATGTGCTTGATTCCAACACTAAAACTATATCATCAATTTCAACACTAACCCTTAGCCTAAATGCTCTGAATTATGACCCAAAATGCTCTCCTGACCCTAAGCCTAACCCAAAACCTCGATTCAACTAACACAAACCCAAACCCTAATCCTAACCCAACTCCTCCCCTACCCCTAAATGTACTCAAACCCTAACCCTAACCCCAACCCTAACACTAAAAATGCACTTGATTCTAACCCTAATACTTATCCTAACTCTCACCCGAACACTGACCCTCGATTCTATGAAAGCTAACCCTATACCTAACTCTAACCCTAACACTATCCTTAAATGCACTCGATTCTAACCCTCACCCTGAACATAACCCTAACCCTAACCCTAATCCTAACCCTAAATGCACTGGATTCTAACCATAACTCTATCACTACTGTGCTCGATTATAACCTTAACCCTCAATCGTCAATCTCAACACTAAGTCTAATGCTAAATGCACTCGACTCTAACCCGAAAGGCAATCCTGACCCTAAGCCTAACCCTAAACCTCGATTCTACCAACACAAACCCTAACCATAATCCTAACCCACTCCTGCCGTACCCCTAAATGCACTCAAACCCTAACCCTAACCCCAACCCTAACACTAAAAATGCGCTTGATTCAAACCCTATTCCTAACCCTAACCCTAACCCTAACACTAACCCTCGATTCTACAAAAGCTATCCCTATACCTAACTTTAACCCTAACACTATCCTTAAATACACTCGATTCTAACCCTCACACTAAACATAACCCTAACCCTAACCCTAATCCTAACCCTAAATGCACTGGATTCCAACCTTAACTCTAATCCTAATGTGCTTGATTCTAACACTAACTCTAAATCGTCAATCTCAACACTAACCCTAAGCCTAAATGGACTCGATTCTAACCCAAAAGGCAATCCTGACCCTAACCCTAACCCTAACCCTCGAATCTACGAAATCTAAACTTCTACATAACTCTACCCCTAACACTATCCTTAAATGCACTCGATTCTAACCCTCACCTTGAACATAACACTAACCCTAACCCTAATCCTAACTCTAAATGCTCTGGATTCTAACCCTAACCCTAACCCTAATCCTAACCCTCAATTCTACGAAACCTAACCCTCAACCTAACTCTAACCCTAAAACTATCCTTAAATGCTCTCGATTCTAATCCTGACCCTAATAACCCTAACACTAACCCGAAGCCTAAATGCAGTGGATTCTAACCATAACTCTAACCCTCATGTGCTTGATTCTAAGCCTAACACTAAATCGTCAATCTCAACGCTAACCCTAACCCTAAATGCACTCGAATCTAACCCAAAAGGCAATCCTGTTCCTAAGCCTAACCCTAAACTTTGATTCTAAAAATACAAACCCTAACCCTAATCCGAACCCTAAATGCACTGTATTCTAACCATAACTATAACCCTAATGTGCTCGATTCTAACCCTAACACTAAATCGTCAATTTCAACACTATCCCTAAGCCTAAATGCACTGCATTCTAACCCAAAAGCCATTCCTGACTCTAAGCCTAACCCCAAACCTCGATTCTACCAACACAAACCTTAACCCTAATCCTAACTCTACTCATACCCCTACCCCTAAATGCACTCTAAGCCATACCCTGACGAAAACCACAACACTAAAAATGCGCCTGATTCTAACCCTAAGCCTAAGCCTAAGCCTAACCTTAAGCCTAACCCTCGATTCTACGAAAGCGAACGCGAAACCTAACTCTAACCCTTAGCACTATCCTTAAATGCTCTCGATTTTAACCCTGACCCTCACCCTAACCCTAAACCTAAATGCACTGAATTCTAACCACAACTCTAACCCTAAATGTGCTCGATTCAAACCCTAACACTAAACCGTCAATTTGAACACTAACCCAAAGCCTAAATACACGCGATGCAGATCCAAAATGCAATCCTGACCCTAAGCCTAAACCTAAACCTCGATTCTACCAACACAAACCTTAACCCTAATCCGAAACCTACCCCTACCACTAGCCCTAAAAGCACTTTAACCCTAACCCTCACCCAAACGCTAACACTAAAACTCTGCTTGATTCTAACCCTAACCCTCACCCTAAGCCTAACCCTCGATTCTACGAAAGCTAACCCTAAACCTAACTCTAACCCTAGCACTATCCTTAAAAGCTCTCGATTCTAACCCTGACCGTAACCCTAACCCTAAGCCTAAGCCTAACCCTAACCCTAAATGCACTGAATTCTAATCATAACTCTTTCCCTAAATGTGCTTGATTCTAACGCTAAAACTATATCATCAATTTCAACACTAACCCTAAGCCTAAATGCTCTGAATTATGACCCAAAATGCTCTCCTGACCCTAAGCCTAACCCAAAACTTCGATTCTACCAACACAAACCCTAACCCTAATCCTAACCCAACTCCTCCCCTACCCCTAAATGTACTCAAACCCTAACCCTAACCCGAATCCTAACACTAAAAATGCACTTGATTCTAACCCTAATACTTATCCTAACTCTCACCCGAACACTGACCCTCGATACTATGAAAGCTAACCCTATACCTAACTCGAACCCTAACACTATCCTTAAATGCACTCGATTCTAACCCTCACCCTGAACATAACCCTAACCCTAACCCTAATCCGAACTCTAAATGCTCTGGATTCTAACCATAACTCTAAGCCTAATGTGCTCGATTACAACCCTAACTCTCATTCGTCAATCTCAACACTAAGCCTAACGCTAAATGCACTCGACTCTAACCCAAAAGGCAATCCTGACTCGAAGCCTAACCCTAAACCTCGATTCTACCAACACAAACTCTAACCCTAATCCTAACCCTACTCCTATCCCTACCTCTATATGCACTCTAACCCTAACCCTAACCCAACCCCTAACACTAAAAATGCGCTTGATTCTAACCCTAACCCTAACCCTAACCCTAACCCACAATTCTACGAAACCTAACCCTCAACCTAACTCTAACCGTAAAACTATCCTTAAATGCTCTCGATTCTAATCCTGACCCTAATAACCCTAACCCAACCCTAAGCCTAAATGCAGTGGATTCGAACCATAACTCTAACCCTCATGTGCTTGATTCTAAGCCTAACACTAAATCGTCAATCTCAACACTAACCGTAACCCTAAATGCACTCGAATCTAACCCAAAAGGCAATCCTGTTCCTAAGCCTAACCCTAAACTTTGATTTTAAAAACACAAACCCTAACCCTAATCCGAACCCTAAATGCACTGTATTCTAACCATAACTATAACCCTAATGTGCTCGATTCTAACCCTAACACTAAATCGTCAATTTCAACACTATCCCTAAGCCTAAATGCACTGCATTCTAACCGAAAAGCCATTCCTGACCCTAAGCCTAACCCCAAACCTCGATTCTACCAACACAAACCTTAACCCTAATCCTAACTCTACTTATACCCCTACCCCTAAATGCACTCTAAGCCATACCCTGACGAAAACCACAACACTAAAAATGCGCCTGATTCTAACCCTAAGCCTAAGCCTAAGCCTAACCTTAAGCCTAACCCTCGATTCTACGAAAGCGAACGCGAAACCTAACTCTAACCCTTAGCACTATCCTTAAATGCTCTCGATTTTAACCCTGACCCTAACCCTAACCCTAAACCTAAATGCACTGAATTCTAACCATAACTGTAACCCTAAATGTGCTCGATTCAAACCCTAACACTAAACCGTCAATTTGAACATTAACCCAAAGCTTAAATACACGCGATGCAGATCCAAAATGCAATCCTGACCCTAAGCCTAAACCTAAACCTCGATTCTACCAACACAAACCTTAACCCTAATACGAAACCTACCCCTACCACTAGCCCTAAAAGCACTTTAACCCTAACCCTCACCCAAACGCTAACACTAAAACTCTGCTTGATTCTAACCCTAACCCTAACCCTAACCCTCAATTCTACGAAACCTAACCCTAAACCTAACTCTAACCCTAACACTATCCTTAAATGCACTCGATTCTAACCCTCACCCTAAACATAACCCTAACCCTAACACTAATCCTAACCCTAAATGCACTGGATTCCAACCTTAACTCTAATCCTAATGTGCTCGATTCTAACACTAACTCTAAATCGTCAATCTCAACACTAACCCTAACCCTAAATGCACTCGACTCTAACCCAAAAGGCAATCCTGTCCCTAAGCTTAACCCTAAACTTCGATTCTAAAAACACAAACCCTAACCCTAATCCTAACCCTAAATGCACTGGATTCTATCCACAACTATAACCCTAATGTGCTCGATTCTCACCCTAACACTAAATGGTCAATCTCAACACTAACCCTAACCCTAAATGCACTCGACTCTAACCCAAAAGGCAATCCTGACCCGAAGCCTAACCCTAAACCTCGATTCTACCAACACAAACCCTAACCCTAATCCTAACCCTACTCCTATCCCTACCTCTATATGCACTCTAACCCTAACGCTAACCGAACCCCTAACACTAAAAATGCGCTTGATTCTAACCCTAACTCTAACCCTCACTTCTACGAAACCTAACCCTCAACCTAACTCTAACCCTAAAACTATCCTTAAATGCTCTCGATTCTAATCCTGACCCTAATAACCCTAACCCTAACCCTAAGCCTAAATGCAGTGGATTCTAACCATAACTCTAACCCTCATGTGCTTGATTCTAAGCCTAACACTAAATCGTCAATCTCAACGCTAACCCTAACCCTAAATGCACTCGAATCTAACCCAAAAGGCAATCCTGTTCCTAAGCCTAACCCTAAACTTTGATTCTAAAAATACAAACCCTAACCCTAATCCGAACCCTAAATGCACTGTATTCTAACCATAACTATAACCCTAATGTGCTCGATTCTAACCCTAACACTAAATCGTCAATTTCAACACTATCCCTAAGCCTAAATGCACTGCATTCTAACAGAAAAGCCATTCCTGACCCTAAGCCTAAGCCCAAACCTCGATTCTACCAACACAAACCTTAACCCTAATCCTAACTCTACTCATACCCCTGCCCTTAAATGCACTCTAAGCCATACCCTGACGAAAACCACAACACTAAAAATGCGTCTGATTCTAACCCTAAGCCTAAGCCTAAGCCTAACCTTAAGCCTAACCCTCGATTCTACGAAAGCGAACGCTAAACCTAACTCTAACCCTAGCACTATCCTTAAAAGCTCTCGATTTTAACCCTGACCCTAACCCTAACCCTAACCCTAACCCTAAATGCACTGAATTCTATCCATAACTCTAACCCTAAATGTGCTCGATTCAAACCCTAACACTAAATCGTCAATTGGAACACTAACCCAAAACCTAAATACACGCCATTCAGATCCAAAATGCAATCCTGACCCTAAGCCGAAACCTAAACCTCGATTCTACCAACACAAACCTTAACCCTAATCCAAACCCTACCCCTACCACTAGCCCTAAAAGCACTTTAACCCTAACCCTCACCCAAACGCTAACACTAAAACTCTGCTTGATTCTAACCCTAACCCTCACCCTAAGCCTAAGCCTAAGCCTAACCCTCGATTCTACGAAAGCTAACCCTAAACCTAACTCTAACCCTAGCACTATCCTTAAAAGCTCTCGATTCTAACCCTGACCCTAAACGTAACCCTAACCCTAAGCCTAAGCCTAACCCTAACCCTAAATGCACTGAATTCTAATCATAACTCTTTCCCTAAATGTGCTTGATTCCAACACTAAAACTATATCATCAATTTCAACACTAACCCTTAGCCTAAATGCTCTGAATTATGACCCAAAATGCTCTCCTGACCCTAAGCCTATCCGAAAACCTCGATTCAACTGACACAAGCCCAAACCCTAATCCTAACCCAACTCCTCCCCTACCCCTAAATGCACTCAAACCCTAACCCTAACCCCAACCCTAACACTAAAAATGCACTTGATTCTAACCCTAATACTTATCCTAACTCTCACCCGAACACTGACCCTCGATTCTATGAAAGCTAACCCTATACCTAACTCTAACCCTAACACTATCCTTAAATGCACTCAATTCTAACCCTCACCCTGAACATAACCCTAACCCTAACCCTAATCCTAACCCTAAATGCACTGGATTCTAACCATAACTCTAACACTAATGTACTCGATTATAACCCTAACACTCAATCGTCAATCTCAACACTAAGCCTAACGCTAAATGCACTCGACTCTAACGCGAAAGGCAATCCTGACCCTAAGCCTAACCCTAAACCTCGATTCTACCAACACAAACCCTAACCATAATCCTAACTCACTCCTACCGTACCCCTAAATGCACTCAAACCCTAACCCTAACCCCAACCCTAACACTAAAAATGCGCTTGATTCAAACCCTATTCCTAACCCTAACCCTAACCCTAACACTAACCCTCGATTCTACGAAAGCTATCCCTATACCTAACTCTAACCCTAACACTATCCTTAAATGCACTCGATTCTAACCCTCACACTAAACATAACCCTATCCCTAACCCTAATGCTAACCCTAAATGCACTGGATTCCAACCTTAAGTCTTATCCTAATGTGCTTGATTCTAAAACTAACTCTAAATCGTCAATCTCAACACTAACCCTAACCCTAAATGCACTCGATTCTAACCCAAAAGGCAATCCTGTCCCTAAGCCTAACCCTAAACTTCGATTCTAAAAACACAAACCCTAACCCTAATCCTAACCCTAAATGCACTGGATTCTAACCATAACTCTAACACTAATGTACTCGATTATAACCCTAACACTCATTCGTCAATCTCAACACGAAGCCTAACCCTAAATGCACTCGACTCTAACCCAAAAGGCAATCCTGACCCGCAGCCTAATCCTAAACCTCGATTCTACCAACATAAACCCTAACCCTAATCCTAACCCTACTCCTATCCCTACCTGTATATGCACTCTAACAATAACCCTAACCGAACCCCTAACACTAAAAATGCGCTTGATTCTAACCCTAACCCTAACCCTCAATTCTACGAAACCTAACCCTCAACCTAACTCTAACCCTAAAACTATCCTTAAATGCTCTCGATTCAAATCCTGACCCTAATAACCCTAACCCTAACCCTAAGCCTAAATGCAGTGGATTCTAACCATAACTCTAACCCTCATGTGCTCGATTCTAACCCTATCACTAAATGGTCAATTTCTACACTATCCCTAAGCCTAAATGCACTGCATTCTAACCCAAAAGCCATTCCTGACCCTAAGCCTAACCCCAAACCTCGATTCTACCAACACAAACCTTAACCCTAATCCTAACTCTACTCATACCCCTACCCTTAAATGCACTCTAAGCCATACCCTGACGAAAACCACAACACTAAAAATGCGCCTGATTCTAACCCTAAGCCTAAGCCTAAGCCTAACCTTAAGCCTAACCCTCGATTCTACGAAAGCGAACGCTAAACCTAACTCTAACCCTAGCACTATCCTTAAAAGCTCTCGATTTTAACCCTGACCCTAACCCTAACCCTAACCCTAACCCTAAATGCACTGAATTCTAACCATAACTCTAACCCTAAATGTGCTCGATTCAAACCCTAACACTAAATCGTCAATTTGAACACTAACCCAAAGCCTAAATACACGCCATTCAGATCCAAAATGCAATCCTGACCCTAAGCCGAAACCTAAACCTCGATTCTACCAACACAAACCTTAACCCTAATCCAAACCCTACCCCTACCACTAGCCCTAAAAGCACTTTAACCCTAACCCTCACCCAAACGCTAACACTAAAACTCTGCTTGATTCTGACCCTAACCCTCACCCTAAGCCTAACCCTAAGCCTAACCCTCGATTCTACGAAAGCTAACCCTAAACCTAACTCTAACCCTAGCACTATCCTTAAAAGCTCTCGATTCTAACCCTGACCCTAATCCTAACCCTGACCCTAAGCCTAAGCCTAACCCTAACCCTAAATGCACTGAATTCTAATCATAACTCTTTACCTAAATGTGCTTGATTCCAACACTAAAACTATATCATCAATTTCAACACTAACCCTTAGCCTAAATGCTCTGAATTATGACCCAAAATGCTCTCCTGACCCTAAGCCTAACCCAAAACCTCGATTCAACTAACACAAACCCAAACCCTAATCCTAACCCAACTCCTCCCCTACCCCTAAATGCACTCAAACCCTAACCCTAACCCCAACCCTAACACTAAAAATGCACTTGATTCTAACCCTAATACTTATTCTAACTCTCACCCGAACACTGACCCTCGATTCTATGAAAGCTAACCCTATACCTAACTCTAACCCTAACACTATTCGTAAATGCACTCGATTCTAACCCTCACCCTGAACATAACCCTAACCCTAACCCTAATCCTAACCCTAAATGCACTGGATTCTAACCATAACTCTAATACTAATGTGCTCGATTATAACCCTAACACTCAATCGTCAATCTCAACACTAAGCCTAACGCTAAATGCACTCGACTCTAACGCGAAAGGCAATCCTGACCCAAAGCCTTACCCTAAACCTCGATTCTACCAACACAAACCTTAACCATAATCCTAACCCCCTCCTGCCGTACCCCTAAATGCACTCAAACCCTAACCCTAACCCCAACCCTAACACTAAAAATGCGCTTGATTCAAACCCTATTCCTAACCCTAACCCTAACCCTAACACTAACCCTCGATTCTACGAAAGCTATCCCTATACCTAACTCTAACCCTAACACTATCCTTAAATGCACTCGATTCTAACCCTCACACTAAACATAACCCTAACCCTAACCCTAATCCTAACCCTAAATGCACTGGATTCTAACCATCACTCTAACCCTAATGTGCTCGATTATAACCCTAACACTCATTCGTCAATCTCAACACGAAGCCTAACCCTAAATGGACTCGATTCTAACCCAAAAGGCAATCCTGACACTAACCCTAACCCTAACCCTCGAATCTACGAAAGCTAACCTTCTACATAACTGTACCCCTAACACTATCCTTAAATGCACTCGATTCTAACCCTCACCCTGAACTTAACCGTAACCGTAACCCTAATTATAACTCTAAATGCTCTGGATTCTAACCATAACTCTAACCCTAATGTGCTCGATTATAACCCTAACACTCATTCGTCAATCTCAACACGAAGCCTCACCCTAAATGCACTCGACTCTAACCCAAAAGGCAATCCTGACCCGAAGCCTAACTCTAAACCTCGATTCTACCAACACAAACCCTAACCCTAATCCTAACCCTACTCCTATCCCTACCTCTATATGAACTCTAACCCTAACCCTAACCCAACCCCTAACACTAAAAATGCGCTTGATTCTAACCTTAACCCTAACCCTAACCCTAACACTCAATTCTACGAAACCTAACCCTCAACCTAACTCTAACCCTAAAACTATCCTTAAATGCTCTCGATTCTAATCCTGACCCTAATAAACCTAACCCTATCCCTAAGCCTCAATGCAGTGGATTCTAACCATAACTCTAACCCTCATGTGCTTGATTCTAAGCCTAACACTAAATCCTCAATCTCAACACTAACCCTAACCCTAAATGCACTCGATTCTAACCCAAAAGGCAATCCTGTCCCTAAGCCTAACCCTAAACTTCGATTCTAAAAACACAAACCCTAACCCTAATCCTAACCCAAAATGCACTGTATTCTAACCATAACTATAACCCAAATGTGCTCGATTCTAACCCTAACACTAAATCGTCAATTTCAACACTATCCCTAAGACTAAATGCACTGCATTCTAACCCAAAAGCCATTCCTGACCCTAAGCCTAACCCCAAACCTCGATTCTACGAAAACAAACCTTAACCCTAATCCTAACTCTACTCATACCCCTACCCTTAAATGCACTCTAAGCCATACCCTGACGAAAACCACAACACTAAAAATGCGCCTGATTCTAACCCTAAGCCTAAGCCTAAGCCTAACCTTAAGCCTAACCCTCGATTCTACGAAAGCGAACGCTAAACCTAACTCTAACCCTAGCACTATCCTTAAAAGCTCTCGATTTTAACCCTGACCCTAACCCTAACCCTAACCCTAACCCTAAATGCACTGAATTCTAACCATAACTCTAACCCTAAATGTGCTCGATTCAAACCCTAACACTAAATCGTCAATTTGAACACTAACCCAAAGCCTAAATACACGCCATTCAGATCCAAAATGCAATCCTGACCCTAAGCCGAAACCTAAACCTCGATTCTACCAACACAAACCTTAACCCTAATCCAAACCCTACCCCTACCACTAGCCCTAAAAGCACTTTAACCCTAACCCTCACCCAAACGCTAACACTAAAACTCTGCTTTATTCTAACCCTAACCCTCACCCTAAGCCTAACCCTAAGCCTAACCCTCGATTCTACGAAAGCTAACCCTAAACCTAACTCTAACCCTAGCACTATCCTTAAAAGCTCTCGATTCTAACCCTGACCCTAAACCTAACCCTGACCCTAAGCCTAAGCCTAACCCTAACCCTAAATGCACTGAATTCTAATCATAACTCTTTCCCTAAATGTGCTTGATTCCAACACTAAAACTATATCATCAATTTCAACACTAACCCTTAGCCTAAATGCTCTGAATTATGACCCAAAATGCTCTCCTGACCCTAAGCCTAACCCAAAACCTCGATTCAACTAACACAAACCCAAACCCTAATCCTAACCCAACTCCTCCCCTACCCCTAAATGCACTCAAACCCTAACCCTAACCCCAACCCTAACACTAAAAATGCACTTGATTCTAACCCTAATACTTATTCTAACTCTCACCCGAACACTGACCCTCGATTCTATGAAAGCTAACCCTATACCTAACTCTAACCCTAACACTATCCGTAAATGCACTCGATTCTAACCCTCACCCTGAACATAACCCTAACCCTAACCATAATCCTAACCCTAAATGCACTGGATTCTAACCATAACTCTAACACTAATGTGCTCGATTATAACCATAACACTCAATCGTCATTCTCAACACTAAGCCTAACGCTAAATGCACTCGACTCTAACGCGAAAGGCAATCCTGACCCAAAGCCTAACCCTAAACCTCGATTCTACCAACACAAACCCTAACCATAATCCTAACCCACTCCTGCCGTACCCCTAAATGCAGTCAAACCCTAACCCTAACCCCAACCCTAACACTAAAAATGCGCTTGATTCAAACCCTATTCCTAACCCTAACCCTAACCCTAACCCTCACCCTAAATGCACTGGATTCTAACCATAACTCTAACCCTAATGTGCTCGATTATAACCCTAACACTCATTCGTCAATCTCAACACGAAGCCTAACCCTAAATGGACTCGATTCTAACCCAAAAGGCAATCCTGACACTAACCCTAACCCTAACCCTCGAATCTACGAAAGCTAACCTTCTACATAACTGTACCCCTAACACTATCCTTAAATGCACTCGATTCTAACCCTCACCCTGAACTTAACCGTAACCGTAACCCTAATTATAACTCTAAATGCTCAGGATTCTAACCATAACTCTAACCCTAATGTGCTCGATTATAACCCTAACACTCATTCGTCAATCTCAACACGAAGCCTAACCCTAAATGCACTCGACTCTAACCCAAAAGGCAATCCTGACATGAAGCCTAACTCTAAACCTCGATACTACCAACACAAACCCTAACCCTAATCCTAACCCTACTCCTATCCCTACCTCTATATGCACTCTAACCCTAACCCTAACCCAACCCCTAACACTAAAAATGCGCTTGATTCTAACCTTAACCCTAACCCTAACCCTAACACTCAATTCTACGAAACCTAACCCTCAACCTAACTCTAACCCAAAAACTATCCTTAAATGCTCTCGATTCTAATCCTGACCCTAATAAACCTAACCCTATCCCTAAGCCTCAATGCAGTGGATTCTAACCATAACTCTAACCCTCATGTGCTTGATTGTAAGCCTAACACTAAATCGTCAATCTCAACACTAACCCTAACCCTAAATGCACTCGATTCTAACCCAAAAGGCAATCCTGTCCCTAAGCCTAACCCTAAACTTCGATTCTAAAAACACAAACCCTAACCCTAATCCTAACCCTAAATGCACTGTATTCTAACCATAACTATAACCATAATGTGCTCGATTCTAACCCTAACATTAAATCGTCAATTTCAACACTATCCCTAAGACTAAATGCACTGCATTCTAACCCAAAAGGCATTCCTGACCCTAAGCCTAACCCCAAACCTCGATTCTACGAAAACAAACCTTAACCCTAATCCTAACTCTACTCATACCCCTACCCTTAAATGCACTCTAAGCCATACCCTGACGAAAACCACAACACTAAAAATGCGCCTGATTCTAACCCTAAGCCTAAGCCTAAGCCTAACCTTAAGCCTAACCCTCGATTCTACGAAAGCGAACGCTAAACCTAACTCTAACCCTAGCACTATCCTTAAAAGCTCTCGATTTTAACCCTGACCCTAACCCTAACCCTAACCCTAACCCTAAATGCACTGAATTCTAACCATAACTCTAACCCTAAATGTGCTCGATTCAAACCCTAACACTAAATCGTCAATTTGAACACTAACCCAAAGCCTAAATACACGCCATTCAGATCCAAAATGCAATCCTGACCCTAAGCCGAAACCTAAACCTCGATTCTACCAACACAAACCTTAACCCTAATCCGAACCCTACTCCTACCACTAGCCCTAAAAGCACTTTAACCCTAACCCTCACCCAAACGCTAACACTAAAACTCTGCTTGATTCTAACCCTAACCCTCACCCTAAGCCTAACCCTAAGCCTAACCCTAAATGCACTGCATTCCAACCTTAACTCTCTTCCTAATGTGCTTGATTCTAACACTAACTCTAAATCGTCAATCTCAACACTAACCCTAACCCTAAATGGACTCAATTCTAACCCAAAAGGCAATCCTGACACTAACCCTAACCCTACCCCTCGAATCTACGAAAGCTAACCTTCTACGTAACTGTACCCCTAACAATATCCTTAAATGCACTCGATTCTAACCCTCACCCTGAACATAACACTAACCCTAACCCTAATCCTAACTCTAAATGCTCTGGATTCTAACCATAACTCTAACCCTAATGTGCTCGATTATAACCCTAACACTCATTCGTCAATCTCAACACTAAGCCTAACCCTAAATGCACTCGACTCTAACCCAAAAGGCAATCCTGACCCGAAGCCTAACCCTAAACCTCGATTCTACCAACACAAACCCTAACCCTAATCCTAACCCTACTCCTATCCCTACCTCTATATGCACTCTAACCCTAACCCTAACCCAACCCCTAACACTAAAAATGCGCTTGATTCTAACCCTAACCCTAACCCTAACCCTAACCCTCAATTCTACGAAACCTAACCCTCAACCTAACTCTAACCCTAAAACTATCCTTAAATGCACTCGATTCTAACCCTCACCCTAAACAAAACCCTAACCCTAACCCTAATCCTAACCCTAAATGCACTGGATTCCAACCTTAACTCTAATCCTAATGTGCTTGATTCTAACACTAACTCTAAATCGTCAATCTCAACACTAACCCTAACCCTAAATGCACTTGATTCTAACCCAAAAGACGATCCTGTCCCTAAGCCTAACCCTAAACTTCGATTCTAAAAACACAAACCCTAACCCCAATCCTAACCCTAAATGCACTGTATTCTAACCATAACTGTAACCCTAATGTGCTCGATTCTAACCCTAACACTAAATCGTCAATTTCAATACTATCCCTAAGCCTAAATCCACTGCATTCTAACCTAAAAGCCATTCCTGACCCTAAGCCTAACCCCAAACCTCGATTCTACCAACACAAACCTTAACCCTAATCCTAACTCTACTCATACCCCTACCCCTAAATGCACTCTAAGCCATACCCTGACGAAAACCACAACACTAAAAATGCACCTGATTCTAACCCTAAGCGTTAGCCTAAGCCTAACCTTAAGCCTAACCCTCGATTCTACGAAAGCGAACGCTAAACCTAACTCTAACCCTAGCACTATCCTTAAATGCTCTCGATTTTAACCCTGACCCTAACCCTAACCCTAACCCTAACCCTAAATGCACTGAATTCTAACCATAACTCTAACCCTAAATGTGCTCGATTCAAACCCTAATACTAAATCGTCAATTTGAACACTAACCCAAAGCCTAAATACATGCGATTCAGATCTAAAATGCAATCCTGACCTTAAGCCTAAACCTAAACCTCGATTCTACCCACACAAACCTTAACCCTAACCCTCACCCTAAGCCTAACCCTAAGCCTAACCCTCGATTCTACGAAAGCTAACCCTAAACCTAACTCTAACCCTAGCACTATCCTTAAAAGCTCTCGATTCTAACCCTGACCCTAAACGTAACCCTAACCCTAAGCCTAAGCCTAACCCTAACCCTAAATGCACTGAATTCTAATCATAACTCTTTCCCTAAATGTGTTTGATTCTAACGCTAAAACTATATCATCAATTTCAACACTAACCCTAAGCCTAAATGCTCTGAATTATTACCGAAAATGCTCTCCTGACCCTAAGCCTAACCCTAAACCTCGATTCTACCAACACAAACCCTAACCCTAATCCTAACCCACTCCTCCCGTACCCCTAAATGCACTCAAACCCTAACCCTAACCCCAACCCTAACACTAAAAATGCACTTGATTCTAACCCTAATATTTATCCTAAGTCTCACCCGAACACTGACCCTCGATTCTATGAAAGCTAACCCTATACCTAACTCTAACCCTAACACTATCCTTAAATGCACTCGATTCTAACCCTCACCCTGAACATAACCCTAACCCTAACCCTAATCCTAACCCTAAATGCTCTGGATTCTAACCATAACTCTAACACTAATGTGCTCGATTATAACCCTAACACTCAATCGTGAATCTCAACACTAAGCCTAACGCTAAATGCACTCGACTCTAACCCGAAAGGCAATCCTGACCCTAAGCCTAACCCGAAACCTCGATTCTACCAACACAAACCCTAACCATAATCCTAACCAACTCCTGCCATACCCCTAAATGCACTCAAACCCTAACCCTAACCCCAAACCTAACACTAAAAATGCGCTTGATTCAAACCCTAATCCTAACCCTAACCCTAACCCTAACACTAACCCTCGATTTTACGAAAGCTATCCTTATACCTAACTCTAACCCTAACACTATCCTTAAATGCACTCGATTCTAACCCTCACACTAAACAGAACCCTAACCCTAACCCTAATCCTAACCCCAAATGCACTGGATTCCAACCTTAACTCTAATCCTAATGTGCTTGATTCTAACACTAACACTAATTCGTCAATCTCAACACTAACCCTAACCCTAAATGGACTCGATTCTAACCCAAAAGGCAATCCTGACACTAACCCTAACTCTAACCCTCGAATCTACGAAAGCTAACCTTCTACATAACTGTACCCCTAACACTATCCTTAAATGCACTCGATTCTAACCCTAACCCTGAACATAACCCTAACCCTAACCCTAATCCTACCTCTAAATGCTCTGGAATCTAACCATAACTCTAACCCTAATGTGCTCGATTATAACCCTAACACTCATTCGTCAATCTCAACACGAAGCCTAACCCTAAATGCACTCGACTCTAACCCAAAAGGCAATCCTGACCCGAAGCCTAACCCTAAACCTCGATTCTACCAACACAAACCCTAACCCTAATCCTAACCCTACTCCTATCCCTACCTCTATATGCACTCTAACCCTAACCCTAACCCAACCCCTAACACTAAAAATGCGCTTGATTCTAACCCTAACCCTAACCCTAACCCTAACCCTAACCCTCAATTCTACGAAACCTAACCCTCAACCTAACTCTAACCCTAAATCTATCCTTAAATGCTCTCGATTCTAATCCTGACCCTAATAACCCTAACACTAACCCTAAGCCTCAATGCAGTGGATTCCAACCATAACTCTAACCCTCATGTGCTTGATTCTAAGCCTAACACTAAATCGTCAATCTCAACACTAACCCTAACCCTAAATGCACTCGATTCCAACCCAAGAGGCAATCCTGTCCCTAAGCTTAACCCTAAACTTCGATTCTAAAAACACATACCCTAACCCTAATCCTAACCCTAAATGCACTGTATTCTAACCACAACTATAACCCTAATGTGCTCGATTCTCACCCTAACACTAAATGGTCAATTTCAACACTATCCCTAAGCCTAAATGCACTACATTCTAACCTAAAAGCCATTCCTGACCCTAAGCCTAACCCCAAACCTCGATTCTACCAACACAAACCTTAACCCTAATCCTAACTCTACTCATACCCCTACCCCTAAATGCACTCTAAGCCATACCCTGACGAAAACCACAACACTAAAAATGCGCCTGATTCTAACCCTAAGCCTTAGCCTAAGCCTAACCTTAAGCCTAACCCTCGATTCTACGAAAGCGAACGCTAAACCTAACTCTAACCCTAGCACTATCCTTAAATGCTCTCGATTTTAACCCTGACCCTAACCCTAACCCTAACCCTAACCCTAAATGCACTGAATTCTAACCATAACTCTAACCCTAAATGTGCTCGATTCAAACCCTAATACTAAATCGTCAATTTGAACACTAACCCAAAGCCTAAATACATGCGATTCAGATCCAAAATGCAATCCTGACCTTAAGCCTAAACCTAAACCTCGATTCTACCCACACAAACCTTAACCCTAATCCTCAACCTAAGCCTAACCCTAAGCCTAAACCTCGATTCTACGAAAGCTAACCCTAAACCTAACTCTAACCCTAGCACTATCCTTAAAAGCTCTCGATTCTAACCCTGACCCTAAACGTAACCCTAACCCTAAGCCTAAGCCTAACCCTAACCCTAAATGCACTGAATTCTAATCATAACTCTTTCCCTAAATGTGTTTGATTCTAACGCTAAAACTATATCATCAATTTCAACACTAACCCTAAGCCTAAACGCTCTGAATTATTACCGAAAATGCTCTCCTGACCCTAAGCCTAACCCTAAACCTCGATTCTACCAACACAAACCCTAACCCTAATCCTAACCCACTCCTCCCGTACCCCTAAATGCACTCAAACCCTAACCCTAACCCCAACCCTAACACTAAAAATGCACTTGATTCTAACCCTAATATTTATCCTAAGTCTCACCCGAACACTGACCCTCGATTCTATGAAAGCTAACCCTATACCTAACTCTCACCCTAACACTATCCTTAAATGCACTCGATTCTAACCCTCACCCTGAACATAACCCTAACCCTAACCCTAATCCTAACCCTAACTGCTCTGGATTCTAACCATAACTCTAACACTAATGTGCTCGATTATAACCCTAACACTCAATCGTGAATCTCAACACTAAGCCTAACGCTAAATGCACTCGACTCTAACCCGAAAGGCAATCCTGACCCTAAGCCTAACCCAAAACCTCGATTCTACCAACACGAACCCTAACCATAATCCTAACCCACTCCTGCCGTACCCCTAAATGCACTCAAACCCTAACCCTAACCCCAAACCTAACACTAAAAATGCGCTTGATTCAAACCCTAATCCTAACCCTAACCCTAACCCTAACACTAACCCTCGATTTTACGAAAGCTATCCTTATACCTAACTCTAACCCTAACACTATCCTTAAATGCACTCGATTCTAACCCTCACACTAAACATAACCCTAACCCTAACCCTAATCCTAACCCTAAATGCACTGGATTCCAACCTTAACTCTAATCCTAATGTGCTTGATTCTAACACTAACTCTAAATCGTCAATCTCAACACTAACCCTAACCCTAAATGGACTCGATTCTAACCCAAAAGGCAATGCTGACACTAACCCTAACTCTAACCCTCGAATCTACGAAAGCTAACCTTCTACATAACTGTACCCCTAACACTATCCTTAAATGCACTCGATTCTAACCCTAACCCTGAACATAACCCTAACCCTAACCCTAATCCTACCTCTAAATGCTCTGGAATCTAACCATAACTCTAACCCTAATGTGCTCGATTATAACCCTAACACTCATTCGTCAATCTCAACACGAAGCCTAACCCTAAATGCTCTCGACTCTAACCCAAAAGGCAATCCTGACCCGAAGCCTAACCCTAAACCTAGATTCTACCAACACAAACCCTAACCCTAATCCTAACCCTACTCCTATCCCTACCTCTATATGCACTCTAACCCTAACCCTAACCCAACCCCTAACACTAAAAATGCGCTTGATTCTAACCCTAACCCTAACCCTAACCCTAACCCTAACCCTAACCCTAACCCTCAATTCTACGAAACCTAACCCTCAACCTAACTCTAACCCTAAAACTATCCTTAAATGCTCTCGATTCTAATCCTGACCCTAATAACCCTAACACTAACCCTAAGCCTCAATGCAGTGGATTCTAACCATAACTCTAACCCTCATGTGCTTGATTCTAAGCCTAACACTAAATCGTCAATCTCAACACTAACCCTAACCCTAAATGCACTCGATTCTAACCCAAGAGGCAATCCTGTCCCTAAGCTTAACCCTAAACTTCGATTCTAAAAACACAACCCTAACCCTAATCCTAACCCTAAATGCACTGTATTCTAACCACAACTATAACCCTAATGTGCTCGATTCTAACCCTAACACTAAATTGTCAATTTCAACACTATCCCGAAGCCTAAATGCACTACATTCTAACCTAAAAGCCATTCCTGACCCTAAGCCTAACCCCAAACCTCGATTCTACCAACACAAACCTTAACCCTAATCCTAACTCTACTCATACCCCTACCCCTAAATGCACTCTAAGCCATACCCTGACGAAAACCACAACACTAAAAATGCGCCTGATTCTAACCCTAAGCCTTAGCCTAAGCCTAACCTTAAGCCTATCCCTCGATTCTACGAAAGCGAACGCTAAACCTAACTCTAACCCTAGCACTATCCTTAAATGCTCTCGATTTTAACCCTGACCCTAACCCTAACCCTAACCCTAACCCTAAATGCACTGAATTCTAACCATAACTCTAACCCTAAATGTGCTCGATTCAAACCCTAATACTAAATCGTCAATTTGAACACTAACCCAAAGCCTAAATACATGCGATTCAGATCCAAAATGCAATCCTGACCTTAAGCCTAAACCTAAACCTCGATTCTACCCACACAAACCTTAACCCTAATCCTCAACCTAAGCCTAACCCTAAGCCTAAACCTCGATTCTACGAAAGCTAACCCTAAACCTAACTCTAACCCTAGCACTATCCTTAAAAGCTCTCGATTCTAACCCTGACCCTAAACGTAACCCTAACCCTAAGCCTAAGCCTAACCCTAACCCTAAATGCACTGAATTCTAATCATAACTCTTTCCCTAAATGTGTTTGATTCTAACGCTAAAACTATATCATCAATTTCAACACTAACCCTAAGCCTAAATGCTCTGAATTATTACCGAAAATGCTCTCCTGACCCTAAGCCTAACCCTAAACCTCGATTCTACCAACACAAACCCTAACCCTAATCCTAACCCACTCCTCCCGTACCCCTAAATGCACTCAAACCCTAACCCTAACCCCAACCCTAACACTAAAAATGCACTTGATTCTAACCCTAATATTTATCCTAAGTCTCACCCGAACACTGACCCTCGATTCTATGAAAGCTAACCCTATACCTAACTCTCACCCTAACACTATCCTTAAATGCACTCGATTCTAACCCTCACCCTGAACATAACCCTAACCCTAACCCTAATCCTAACCCTAAATGCTCTGGATTCTAACCATAACTCTAACACTAATGTGCTCGATTATAACCCTAACACTCAATCGTCAATCTCAACACTAAGCCTAACGCTAAATGCACTCGACTCTAACCCGAAAGGCAATCCTGACCCTAAGCCTAACTCGAAACCTCGATTCTACCAACACAAACCCTAACCATAATCCTAACCCACTCCTGCCGTACCCCTAAATGCACTTAAACCCTAACCCTAACCCCAAACCTAACACTAAAAATGCGCTTGATTCAAACCCTAATCCTAACCCTAACCCTAACCCTAACACTAACCCTCGATTTTACGAAAGCTATCCTTATACCTAACTCTAACCCTAACACTATCCTTAAATGCACTCGATTCTAACCCTCACACTAAACATAACCCTAACCCTAACCCTAATCCTAACCCTAAATGCACTGGATTCCAACCTTAACTCTAATCCTAATGTGCTTGATTCTAACACTAACTCTAAATCGTCAATCTCAACACTAACCCTAACCCTAAATGGACTCGATTCTAACCCAAAGGGCAATCCTGACACTAACCCTAACCCTAACCCTCGAATCTACGAAAGCTAACCTTCTACATAACTGTACCCCTAACACTATCCTTAAATGCACTCGATTCTAACCCTAACCCTGAACATAACCCTAACCCTAACCCTAATCCTACCTCTAAATGCTCTGGAATCTAACCATAACTCTAACCCTAATGTGCTCGATTATAACCCTAACACTCATTCGTCAATCTCAGCACTAAGCCTAACCCTAAATGCACTCGACTCTAACCCAAAAGGCAATCCTGACCCGAAGCCTAACCCTAAACCTCGATTCTACCAACACAAACCCTAACCCTAATCCTAACCCTACTCCTATCCCTACCTCTATATGCACTCTAACCCTAACCCTAACCCAACCCCTAACACTAAAAATGCGCTTGATTCTAACCCTAACCCTAACCCTCAATTCTACGAAACCTAACCCTAAACCTAACTCTAACCCTAACACTATCCTTAAATGCACTCGATTCTAACCCTCACCCTAAACATAACCCTAACCCTAACACTAATCCTAACCCTAAATGCACTGGATTCCAACCTTAACTCTAATCCTAATGTGCTTGATTCTACCACTAACTCTAAATCGTCAATCTCAACACTAACGCTAACCCTAAATGCACTCGACTCTAACCCGAAAGGCAATCCTCACCCTAAGCCTAACCCTAACCCTCGATTCTACCAACAAAAACCCTAACCCTATTCTTAACCCTACTCCTATCCCTACCTCTATGTGCACTCTAACCCTAACCGTAACCGAACCCCTAACACTAAATATGCGCTTGATTCTAAACCTAACCCTAACCCTCAATTCTACGAAACCTAACACTCAACCTAACTCTAACCCTAAAACTATCCTTAAATGCTCTCGATTCTAATCCTGACCCTAATAACCCTAACCCTAACCCTAAGCCTAAATGCAGTGGATTCTAACCATAACTCTAACCCTCATGTGCTTGATTCTAAGCCTAACACTAAATCGTCAATCTCAACACTAACCCTAACCCTAAATGCACTCGATTCTAACCCAAAAGGCAATCCTGTCCCTAAGCCTAACCCTAAACTTCGATTCTAAAAACACAAACCCTAACCCTAATCCTAACCCTAAATGCACTGTATTATAACCATAACTATAACCCTAATGTGCTCGATTCTAACCCTAACACTAAATCGTCAATTTCAACACTATCCCTAAGCCTAAATGCACTGCATTCTAACAGAAAAGCCATTCCTGACCCTAAGCCTAACCCCAAACCTCGATTCTACCAAGACAAACCTTAACCCTAATCCTAACTCTACTCATACCCCTGCCCCTAAATGCACTCTAAGCCATACCCTGACGAAAACCACAACACTAAAAATGCGCCTGATTCTAACCCTAAGCCTAAGCCTAAGCCTAACCTTAAGCCTCACCCTCGATTCCACGAAAGCGAACGCTAAACTTAACTCTAACCCTAGCACTATCCTTAAAAGCTCTCGATTTTAACCCTGACCCTAACCCTAACCCTAACCCTAACCCTAAATGCACTGAATTCTAACCATAACTCTAACCCTAAATGTGCTCGATTCAAACCCTAACACTAAATCGTCAATTTGAACACTAACCCAAAACCTAAATACACGCCATTCAGATCCAAAATGCAATCCTGACCCTAAGCCGAAATCTAAACCTCGATTCTACCAACACAAACCTTAACCCTAATCCAAACCCTACCCCTACCACTAGCCCTAAAAGCACTTTAACCCTAACCCTCACCCAAACGCTAACACTAAAACTCTGCTTGATTCTAACCCTAACCCTCACCCTAAGCCTAACCCTAAGCCTAACCCTCAATTCTACGAAAGCTAACCCTAAACCTAACTCTAACCCTAGCACTATCCTTAAAAGCTCTCGATTCTAACCCTGACCCTAAACGTAACCCTAACCCTAAGCCTAAGCCTAACCCTAACCCTAAATGCACTGAATTCTAATCATAAATCTTTCCCTAAATGTGCTTGATTCCAACACTAAAACTATATCATCAATTTCAACACTAACCTTTAGCCTAAATGCTCTGAATTATGACCCAAAATGCTCTCCTGACCCTAAGCCTAACCCAAAACCTCGATTCAACTAACACAAA
Organism: Notamacropus eugenii; assembly: GCF_028372415.1. Taxonomy (NCBI): domain Eukaryota; kingdom Metazoa; phylum Chordata; class Mammalia; order Diprotodontia; family Macropodidae; genus Notamacropus; species Notamacropus eugenii. The sequence continues at coordinate 9,394,921 of NC_092873.1, forward strand.
CCCAAACCCTAATTCTAACCCAACTCCTCCCCTACCCCTAAATGCACTCAAACCCTAACCCTAACCCCAACCCTAACACTAAAAATGCACTTGATTCTAACCCTAATACTTATCCTAACTCTCACCCGAACACTGACCCTCGATTCTATGAAAGCTAACCCTATACCTAACTCTCACCCTAACACTATCCTTAAATGCACTCGATTCTAACCCTAAACCTGAACATAACCCTAACCCTAACCCTAATCCTACCTCTAAATGCTCTGGAATCTAACCATAACTCTAACCCTAATGTGCTCGATTATAACCCTAACACTCATTCGTCAATCTCAACACGAAGCCTAACCCTAAATGCACTCGACTCTAACTCAAAAGGCAATCCTGACCCGAAGCCTAACCCTAAACCTCGATTCTACCAACACAAACCCTAACCCTAATCCTAACCCTACTCCTATCCCTACCTCTATATGCACTCTAACCCTAACCCTAACCCAACCCCTAACACTAAAAATGCGCTTGATTCTAACCCTAACCCTAACCCTAACCCTAACCCTCAATTCTACGAAACCTAACCCTCAACCTAACTCTAACCCTAAAACTATCCTTAAATGCTCTCGATTCTAATCCTGACCCTAATAACCCTAACACTAACCCTAAGCCTCAATGCAGTGGATTCTAACCATAACTCTAACCCTCATGTGCTTGATTCTAAGCCTAACACTAAATCGTCAATCTCAACACTAACCCTAACCCTAAATGCACTCGATTCTAACCCAAGAGGCAATCCTGTCCCTAAGCTTAACCCTAAACTTCGATTCTAAAAACACAAACCCTAACCCTAATCCTAACCCTAAATGCACTGTATTCTAACCACAACTATAACCCTAATGTGCTCGATTCTAACCCTAACACTAAATGGTCAATTTCAACACTATCCCTAACCCTAAATGCACTACATTCTAACCTAAAAGCCATTCTTGACCCTAAGCCTAACCCCAAACCTCGATTCTACCAACACAAACCTTAACCCTAATCCTAACTCTACTCATACCCCTACCCCTAAATGCACTCTAAGCCATACCCTGACGAAAACCACAACACTAAAAATGCGCCTGATTCTAACCCTAAGCCTTAGCCTAAGCCTAACCTTAAGCCTAACCCTCGATTCTACGAAAGCGAACGCTAAACCTAACTCTAACCCTAGCACTATCCTTAAAAGCTCTCGATTTTAACCCTGACCCTAACCCTAACCCTAACCCTAACCCTAAATGCACTGAATTCTAACCATGACTCTAACCCTAAATGTGCTCGATTCAAACCCTAATACTAAATCGTCAATTTGAACACTAACCCAAAGCCTAAATACATGCGATTCAGATCCAAAATGCAATCCTGACTTTAAGCCTAAACCTAAACCTCGATTCTACCCACACAAACCTTAACCCTAATCCTCAACCTAAGCCTAACCCTAAGCCTAAACCTCGATTCTACGAAAGCTAACCCTAAACCTAACTCTAACCCTAGCACTATCCTTAAAAGCTCTCGATTCTAACCCTGACCCTAAACGTAACCCTAACCCTAAGCCTAAGCCTAACCCTAACCCTAAATGCACTGAATTCTAATCATAACTCTTTCCCTAAATGTGTTTGATTCTAACGCTAAAACTATATCATCAATTTCAACACTAACCCTAAGCCTAAATGCTCTGAATTATTACCGAAAATGCTCTCCTGACCCTAAGCCTAACCCTAAACCTCGATTCTACCAACACAAACCCTAACCCTAATCCTAACCCACTCCTCCCGTACCCCTAAATGCACTCAAACCCTAACCCTAACCCCAACCCTAACACTAAAAATGCACTTGATTCTAACCCTAATATTTATCCTAAGTCTCACCCGAACACTGACCCTCGATTCTATGAAAGCTAACCCTATACCTAACTCTCACCCTAACACTATCCTTAAATGCACTCGATTCTAACCCTCACCCTGAACATAACCCTAACCCTAACCCTAATCCTAACCCTAAATGCTCTGGATTCTAACCATAACTCTAACACTAATGTGCTCGATTATAACCCTAACACTCAATCGTGAATCTCAACACTAAGCCTAACGCTAAATGCACTCGACTCTAACCCGAAAGGCAATCCTGACCCTAAGCCTAACCCGAAACCTCGATTCTACCAACACAAACCCTAACCATAATCCTAACCCACTCCTGCCGTACCCCTAAATGCACTCAAACCCTAACCCTAACCCCAAACCTAACACTAAAAATGCGCTTGATTCAAACCCTAATCCTAACCCTAACCCTAACCCTAACACTAACCCTCGATTTTACGAAAGCTATCCTTATACCTAACTCTAACCCTAACACTATCCTTAAATGCACTCGATTCTAACCCTCACACTAAACATAACCCTAACCCTAACCCTAATCCTAACCCTAAATGCACTGGATTCCAACCTTAACTCTAATCCTAATGTGCTTGATTCTAACACTAACTCTAAATCGTCAATCTCAACACTAACCCTAATCCTAAATGGACTCGATTCTAACCCAAAAGGCAATCCTGACACTAACCCTAACCCTAACCCTCGAATCTACGAAAGCTAACCTTCTACATAACTGTACCCATAACACTATCCTTAAATGCACTCGATTCTAACCCTAACCCTGAACATAACCCTAACCCTAACCCTAATCCTACCTCTAAATGCTCTGGAATCTAACCATAACTCTAACCCTAATGTGCTCGATTATAACCCTAACACTCATTCGTCAATCTCAACACGAAGCCTAACCCCAAATGCACTCGACTCTAACCCAAAAGGCAATCCTGACCCGAAGCCTAACCCTAAACCTCGATTCTACCAACACAAACCCTAACCCTAATCCTAACCCTACTCCTATCCCTACCTCTATATGCACTCTAACCCTAACCCTAACCCTAACCCAACCCCTAACACTAAAAATGCGCTTGATTCTAACCCTAACCCTAACCCTAACCCTAACCCTCAATTCTACGAAACCTAACCCTCAACCTAACTCTAACCCTAAAACTATCCTTAAATGCTCTCGATTCTAATCCTGACAATAATAACCCTAACACTAACCCTAAGCCTCAATGCAGTGGATTCTAACCATAACTCTAACCCTCATGTGCTTGATTCTAAGCCTAACACTAAATCGTCAATCTCAACACTAACCCTAACCCTAAATGCACTCGATTCTAACCCAAGAGGCAATCCTGTCCCTAAGCTTAACCCTAAACTTCGATTCTAAAAACACAAACCCTAACCCTAATCCTAACCCTAAATGCACTGTATTCTAACCACAACTATAACCCTAATGTGCTCGATTCTCACCCTAACACTAAATGGTCAATTTCAACACTATCCCTAAGCCTAAATGCACTACATTCTAACCTAAAAGCCATTCCTGACCCTAAGCCTAACCCCAAACCTCGATTCTACCAACACAAACCTTAACCCTAATCCTAACTCTACTCATACCCCTACCCCTAAATGCACTCTAAGCCATACCCTGAGGAAAACCACAACACTAAAAATGCGCCTGATTCTAACCCTAAGCCTTAGCCTAAGCCTAACCTTAAGCCTAACCCTCGATTCTACGAAAGCGAACGCTAAACCTAACTCTAACCCTAGCACTATCCTTAAATGCTCTCGATTTTAACCCTGACCCTAACCCTAACCCTAACCCTAACCCTAAATGCACTGAATTCTAACCATAACTCTAACCCTAAATGTGCTCGATTCAAACCCTAATACTAAATCGTCAATTTGAACACTAACCCAAAGCCTAAATACATGCGATTCAGATCCAAAATGCAATCCTGACCTTAAGCCTAAACCTAAACCTCGATTCTACCCACACAAACCTTAACCCTAATCCTCAACCTAAGCCTAACCCTAAGCCTAAACCTCGATTCTACGAAAGCTAACCCTAAACCTAACTCTAACCCTAGCACTATCCTTAAAAGCTCTCGATTCTAACCCTGACCCTAAACGTAACCCTAACCCTAAGCCTAAGCCTAACCCTAACCCTAAATGCACTGAATTCTAATAATAACTCTTTCCCTAAATGTGTTTGATTCTAACGCTAAAACTATATCATCAATTTCAACACTAACCCTAAGCCTAAATGCTCTGAATTATTACCGAAAATGCTCTCCTGACCCTAAGCCTAACCCTAAACCTCGATTCTACCAACACAAACCCTAACCCTAATCCTAACCCACTCCTCCCGTACCCCTAAATGCACTCAAACCCTAACCCTAACCCCAATCCTAACACTAAAAATGCACTTGATTCTAACCCTAATATTTATCCTAAGTCTCACCCGAACACTGACCCTCGATTCTATGAAAGCTAACCCTATACCTAACTCTCACACTAACACTATCCTTAAATGCACTCGATTCTAACCCTCACCCTGAACATAACCCTAACCCTAACCCTAATCCTAACCCTAAATGCTCTGGATTCTAACCATAACTCTAACACTAATGTGCTCGATTATAACCCTAACACTCAATCGTGAATCTCAACACTAAGCCTCACGCTAAATGCACTCGACTCTAACCCAAAAGGCAATCCTGACCCTAAGCCTAACCCGAAACCTCGATTCTACCAACACAAACCCTAACCATAATCCTAACCCACTCCTGCCGTACCCCTAAATGCACTCAAAGCCTAACCCTAACGCCAAACCTAACACTAAAAATGCGCTTGATTCAATCCCTAATCCTAACCCTAACCCTAACCCTAACACTAACCCTCGATTTTACGAAAGCTATCCTTATACCTAACTCTAACCCTAACACTATCCTTAAATGCACTCGATTCTAACCCTCACACTAAACAGAACCCTAACCCTAACCCTAATCCTAACCCTAAATGCACTGGATTCCAACCTTAACTCTAATCCTAATGTGCTTGATTCTAACACTAACTCTAAATCGTCAATCTCAACACTAACCCTAACCCGAAATGGACTCGATTCTAACCCAAAAGGCAATCCTGACACTAACCCTAACCCTAACCCTCGAATCTACGAAAGCTAACCTTCTACATAACTGTACCCATAACACTATCCTTAAATGCACTCGATTCTAACCCTAACCCTGAACATAACCCTAACCCTAACCCTAATCCTACCTCTAAATGCTCTGGAATCTAACCATAACTCTAACCCTAATGTGATCGATTATAACCCTAACACTCATTCGTCAATCTCAACACGAAGCCTAACCCTAAATGCACTCGACTCTAACCCAAAAGGCAATCCTGACCCGAAGCCTAACCCTAAACCTCGATTCTACCAACACAAACCCTAACCCTAATCCTAACCCTACTCCTATCCCTACCTCTATATGCACTCTAACCCTAACCCTAACCCAACCCCTAACACTAAAAATGCGCTTGATTCTAACCCTAACCCTAACCCTAACCCTCAATTCTACGAAACCTAACCCTAAACCTAACTCTAACCCTAACACTATCCTTAAATGCACTCGATTCTAACCCTCACCCTAAACATAACCCTAACCCTAACACTAATCCTAAACCTAAATGCACTGGATTCCAACCTTAACTCTACTCCTAATGTGCTCGATTCTAACACTAACTCTAAATCGTCAATCTCAACACTAACCCTAACCCTAAATGCACTCGACTCTAACCCAAAAGGCAATCCTGTCCCTAAGCTTAACCCTAAACTTCGATTCTAAAAACACAAACCCTAACCCAAATCCTAACCTTAAATGCACTGTATTATAACCACAACTATAACCCTAATGTGCTCGACTCTCACCCTAACACTAAATGGTCAATCTCAACACTAACCCTAACCCTAAATGCACTCGACTCTAACCCAAAAGGCAATCCTGACCCGAAGCCTAACCCTAAACCTCGATTCTACCAACACAAACCCTAACCCTAATCCTAACCCTACTCCTATCCCTACCTCTATATGCACTCTAACCCTAACCCTAACCCAACCCCTAACACTAAAAATGCGCTTGATTCTAACCCTAACCCTAACCCTAACCCTAACCCTCAATTCTACGAAACCTAACCCTCAACCTAACTCTAACCCTAACACTATCCTTAAATGCACTCGATTCTAACCCTCACCCTAAACATAACCCTAACCCTAACACTAATCCTAACCCTAAATGCACTGGATTCCAACCTTAACTCTAATCCTAATGTGCTTGATTCTAACACTAACTCTAAATCGTCAATCTCAACACTAACCCTAACCCTAAATGCACTCGACTCTAACCCGAAAGGCAATCCTCACCCTAAGCCTAACCCTAACCCTCGATTCTACCAACACAAACCCTAACCCTATACTTAACCCTACTCCTATCCCTACCTCTATGTGCACTCTAACCCTAACCCTAACCGAACCCCTAACACTAAAAATGCGCTTGATTCTAACCCTAACCCTAACCCTCAATTCTACGAAACCTAACACTCAACCTAACTCTAACCCTAAAACTATCCTTAAATGCTCTCGATTCTAATCCTGGCCCTAATAACCCTAACCCTAACCCTAAGCCTAAATGCAGTGGATTCTAACCATAACTCTAACCCTCATGTGCTTGATTCTAAGCCTAACACTAAATCCTCAATCTCAACACTAACCCTAACCCTAAATGCACTCGATTCTAACCCAAAAGGCAATCCTGTCCCTATGCCTAACCCTAAACTTCGATTCTAAAAACACAAACCCTAACCCTAATCCTAACCCTAAATGCACTGTATTATAACCATAACTATAACCCTAATGTGCTCGATTCTAAGCCTAACCCTGAACATAACCCTAACCCTAACCCTAATCCTACCTCTAAATGCTCTGGAATCTAACCATAACTCTAACCCTAATGTGCTCGATTATAACCCTAACACTCATTCGTCAATCTCAACACGAAGCCTAACCCTAAATGCACTCGACTCTAACCCAAAAGGCAATCCTGACCCGAAGCCTAACCCTAAACCTCGATTCTACCAACACAAACCCTAACCCTAATCCTAACCCTACTCCTATCCCTACCTCTATATGCACTCTAACCCTAACCCTAACCCAACCCCTAACACTAAAAATGCGCTTGATTCTAACCCTAACCCTAACCCTAACCCTAACCGTAACCCTCAATTCTACGAAACCTAACCCTCAACCTAACTCTAACCCTAAAACTATCCTTAAATGCTCTCGATTCTAATCCTGACCCTAATAACCCTAACACTAACCCTAAGCCTCAATGCAGTGGATTCTAACCATAACTCTAACCCTCATGTGCTTGATTCTAAGCCTAACACTAAATCGTCAATCTCAACACTAACCCTAACCCTAAATGCACTCGATTCTAACCCAAGAGGCAATCCTGTCCCTAAGCTTAACCCTAAACTTCGATTCTAAAAACACAAACCCTAACCCTAATCCTAACCCTACTCCTATCCCTACCTCTATATGCACTCTAACCCTAACCCTAACCCAACCCCTAACACTAAAAATGCGCTTGATTCTAACCCTAATCCTAACCCTAACCCTAACCCTCAATTCTACGAAACCTAACCCTAAACCTAACTCTAACCCTAACACTATCCTTAAATGCACTCGATTCTAACCCTCACCCTAAACATAACCCTAACCCTAACACTAATCCTAACCCTAAATGCACTGGATTCCAACCTTAACTCTAATCCTAATGTACTTGATTCTAACACTAACTCTAAATCGTCAATCTCAACACTAACCCTAACCCTCAATGCACTCGACTCTAACCCAAAAGGCAATCCTGTCCCTAAGCTTAACCCTAAACTTCGATTCTAAAAACACAAACCCTAACCCTAATCCTAACCCTAAATGCACTGTATTCTAACCACAACTATAACCCTAATGTGCTCGATTCTCACCCTAACACTAAATGGTCAATCTCAACACTAACCCTAACCCTAAATGCACTCGACTCTAACCCAAAAGGCAATCCTGACCCGAAGCCTAACCCTAAACCTCGATTCTACCAACACAAACCCTAACCCTAATCCTAACCCTACTCCTATCCCTACCTCTATATGCACTCTAACCCTAAACCTAACCCAACCCCTAACACTAAAAATGCGCTTGATTCTAACCCTAAACCTAACCCTAACCCTAACCCTCAATTCTACGAAACCTAACCCTCAACCTAACTCTAACCCTAACACTATCCTTAAATGCACTCGATTCTAACCTCACCCTAAACATAACCCTAACCCTAACACTAATCCTAACACTAAATGCACTGGATTCCAACCTTAACTCTAATCCTAATGTGCTTGATTCTAACACTAACTCTAAATCGTCAATCTCAACACTAACCCTAACCCTAAATGCACTCGACTCTAACCCGAAAGGCAATCCTCACCCTAAGCCTAAACCTAACCATCGATTCTACCAACACAAACCCTAACCCTATTCTTAACCCTACTCCTATCCCTACCTCTATGTGCACTCTAACCCTAACCCTAACCGAACCCCTAACACTAAAAATGCGCTTGATTCTAACCCTAACCCTAACCCTCAATTCTACGAAACCTAACACTCAACCTAACTCTAACCCTAAAACTATCCTTAAATGCTCTCGATTCTAATCCTGACCCTAATAACCCTAACCCTAACCCTAAGCCTAAATGCAGTGGATTCTAACCATAACTCTAACCCTCATGTGCTTGAATCTAAGCCTAACACTAAATCTTCAATCTCAACACTAACCCTAACCCTAAATGCACTCGATTCTAACCCAAAAGGCAATCCTGTCCCTATGCCTAACCCTAAACTTCGATTCTAAAAACACAAACCCTAACCCTAATCCTAACCCTAAATGCACTGTATTCTAACCACAACTATAACCCTAATGTGCTCGATTCTAACCCTAACACTAAATCGTCAATTTCAACACTATCCCTAAGCCTAAATGCACTGCATTCTAACAGAAAAGCCATTCCTGACCCTAAGCCTAACCCCAAACCTCGATTCTACCAACACAAACCTTAACCCTAATCCTAACTCTACTCATACCACTGCCCCTAAATGCACTCTAAGCCATACCCTGACGAAAACCACAACACTAAAAATGCGCCTGATTCTAACCCTAAGCCTAAGCCTAAGCCTAACCTTAAGCCTCACCCTCGATTCTACGAAAGCGAACGCTAAACTTAACTCTAACCCTAGCACTATCCTTAAAAGCTCTCGATTTTAACCCTGACCCTAACCCTAACCCTAACCCTAACCCTAAATGCACTGAATTCTAACCATAACTCTAACCCTAAATGTGCTCGATTCAAACCCTAACACTAAATCGTCAATTTGAACACTAACCCAAAACCTAAATACACGCCATTCAGATCCAAAATGCAATCCTGACCCTAAGCCGAAACCTAAACCTCGATTCTACCAACACAAACCTTAACCCTAATCCAAACCCTACCCCTACCACTAGCCCTAAAAGCACTTTAACCCTAACCCTCACCCAAACGCTAACACTAAAACTCTGCTTGATTCTAACCCTAACCCTCACCCTAAGCCTAACCCTAAGCCTAACCCTCGATTCTACGAAAGCTAACCCTAAACCTAACTCTAACCCTAGCACTATCCTTAAAAGCTCTCGATTCTAACCATGACCCTAAACCTAACCCTAACCCTAAGCCTAAGCCTAACCCTAACCCTAAATGCACTGAATTCTAATCATAACTCTTTCCCTAAATGTGCTTGATTCCAACACTAAAACTATATCATCAATTTCAACACTAACCCTTAGCCTAAATGCTCTGAATTATGACCCAAAATGCTCTCCTGACCCTAAGCCTAACCCAAAACCTCGATTCAACTAACAGAAACCCAAACCCTAATCCTAACCCAACTCCTCCCCTACCCCTAAATGCACTCAAACCCTAACCCTAACCCCAACCCTAACACTAAAAATGCACTTGATTCTAACCCTAATACTTATCCTAAGTCTCACCCGAACACTGACCCTCGATTCTATGAAAGCTAACCCTATACCTAACTCTAACCCTAACACTATCCTTAAATGCACTCGATTCTAACCCTCACCCTGAACATAACCCTAACCCTAACCCTAATCCTAACCCTAAATGCACTGGATTCTAACCATAACTCTAACACTAATGTGCTCGATTATAACCCTAACACTCAATCGTCAATCTCAACACTAAGCCTAACGCTAAATGCACTCGACTCTAACGAGAAAGGCAATCCTGACCCTAAGCCTAACCCTAAACCTCGATTCTACCAACACAAACCCTAACCATAATCCTAACCCACTCCTGCCGTACCCCTAAATGCACTCAAACCCTAACCCTAACACCAACCCTAACACTAAAAATGCGCTTGATTCAAACCTATTCCTAACCCTAACCCTAACACTAACCCTCGATTCTACGAAAGCTATCCCTATACCTAACTCTAACCCTAACACTATCCTTAAATGCACTCGATTCTAACCCTCACACTAAACATAACCCTAACGCTAACCTAATCCTAACCCTAAATGCACTGGATTCCAACCTTAACTCTTATCCTAATGTGCTTGATTCTAACACTAACTCTAAATCGTCAATCTCAACACTAACCCTAACCCTAAATGGACTCGATTCTAACCCAACAGGCAATCCTGACACTAACCCTAACCCGAACCCTCGAATCTACGAAAGCTAACCTTCTTCATAACTGTACCCCTAACACTATCCTTAAATGCACTCGATTCTAACCCTCACCCTGAACTTAACCGTAACCGTAACCCTAATCCTAACTCTAAATGCTCTGGATTCTAACCATAACTCTAACCCTAATGTGCTCTATTATAACCCTAACACTCATTCGTCAATCTCAACACGAAGCCTAACCCTAAATGCACTCGACTCTAACCCAAAAGGCAATCATGACCCGAAGCCTAACCTTAAACCTCGATTCTACCAACACAAACCCTCACCCTAATCCTAACCCTACTCCTGTCCCTACCTCTATATGAACTCTAATCCTAATCCTAACCCAACCCCTAACACTAAAAATGCGCTTGATTCTAACCTTAACCCTAACCCTAACCCTAACCCTCAATTCTACGAAACCTAACCCTCAAACCTAACTCTAACCCTAAAACTATCCTTAAATGCTCTCGATTCTAATCCTGACCCTAATAAACCTAACCCTAACCCTAAGCCTAAATGCAGTGGATTCTAACCATAACTCTAACCCTCATGTGCTTGATTGTAAGCCTAACACTAAATCGTCAATCTCAACACTAACCCTAACCCTAAATGTACTCGATTCTAACCCAAAAGGCAATCCTGTCCCTAAGCCTAACCCTAAACTTCGATTCTAAAAACACAAACCCTAATCCTAACCCTAAATGCAGTGTAATCTAACCATAACTATAACCCTAATGTGCTCGATTCTAACCCTAACACTAAATCGTCAATTTCAACACTATCCCTAGGCCTAAATGCACTGCATTCTAACCCAAAAGCCATTCCAGACCCTAAGACTAACCCCAAACCTTGATTATACCAACACAAAACTTAACCCTAATCCTAACTCTACTCATACCCCTACCCTAAATGCACTCTAAGCCATACCCTGACGAAAACCACAACATTAAAAATGCGCCTGATTCTAAACCTAAGACTAAGCCTAAGCCTAACCTTAAGCCTAACCCTCGATTATACGAAAGCAAACGCTAAACCTAACTCCAACCCTAGCACTATCCTTAAATGCTCTCGATTTTAACCCTAAGCCTAACCCTAATCCTAACTCTAAATGCACTGGATTCTAACCATAACTCTAACACTAATGTGCTTCCATTATAACCCTAACACTCAATCGTCAATCTCAACACTAAGCCTAACGCTAAATGCACTCGACTCTAACCCGAAAGGCAATCCTCACCCTAAGCCTAACCCTAAACCTCGATTCTACCAACACAAACCCTAACCCTATTCTTAACCCTACTCCTATCCCTACCTCTATGTGCACTCTAACCCTAACCCTAACCGAACCCCTAACACTAAAAATGCGCTTGATTCTAACCCTAACCCTAACCCTCAATTCTACGAAACCTAACACTCAACCTAACTCTAACCCTAAAACTATCCTTAAATGCTCTCGATTCTAATCCTGACCCTAATAACCCTAACCCTAACCCTAAGCCTAAATGCAGTGGATTCTAACCATAACTCTAACCCTCATGTGCTTGATTCTAAGCCTAACACTAAATCCTCAATCTCAACACTAACCCTAACCCTAAATGCACTCGATTCTAACCCAAAAGGCAATCCTGTCCCTAAGCCTAAACCCTAAACTTCGATTCTAAAAACACAAACCCTAACCCTAATCCTAACCCTAAATGCACTGTATTATAACCATAACTATAACCCTAATGTGCTCGATTCTAACCCTAACACTAAATCGTCAATTTCAACACTATCCCTAAGCCTAAATGCACTGCATTCTAACCCAAAAGCCATTCCTGACCCTAAGCCTAACCCCAAACCTCGATTCTACGAAAACAAACCTTAACCCTAATCCTAACTCTACTCATACCCCTACCCTTAAATGCACTCTAAGCCATACCCTGACGAAAACCACAACACTAAAAATGCGCCTGATTCTAACCCTAAGCCTAAGCCTAAGCCTAACCTTAAGCCTAACCCTCGATTCTACGAAAGCGAACGCTAAACCTAACTCTAACCCTAGCACTATCCTTAAAAGTTCTCTATTTTAACCCTGACCCTAACCCTAACCCGAACCCTAAATGCACTGAATTCTAACCATAACTCTAACCCTAAATGTGCTCGATTCAAACCCTAACACTAAATCGTCAATTTGAACACTAACGCAAAGCCTAAATACACGCCATTCAAATCCAAAATGCAATCCTGACCCTAAGCCGAAACCTAAACCTCGATTCTACCAACACAAACCTTAACCCTAATCCGAACCCTACTCCTACCACTAGCCCTAAAAGCACTTTAACCCTAACCCTCACCCAAACGCTAACACTAAAACTCTGCTTGATTCTAACCCTAACCCTCACCCTAAGCCTAACCCTAAGCCTAACCCTAAATGCACTGGATTCCAACCTTAACTCTATTCCTAATGTGCTTGATTCTAACACTAACTCTAAATCGTCAATCTCAACACTAACCCTAACCCTAAATGGACTCGATTCTAACCCAAAAAGCAATCCTGACACTAACCCTAACCCTACCCCTCGAATCTACGAAAGCTAACCTTCTACGTAACTGTACCCCTAACACTATCCTTAAATGCACTCGATTCTAACCCTCACCCTGAACATAACCCTAACCCTAATCCTAATCCTAACTCTAAATGCTCTGGATTCTAACCATAACTCTAACCCTAATGTGCTCGATTATAACCCTAACACTCATTCGTCAATCTCAACACGAAGCCTAACCCTAAATGCACTCGATGCTAACCCAAAAGGCAATCCTGTCCCTAAGCCTCACCCTAAACTTCGATTCTAAAAACACAAACCCTAACCCTAATCCTAAACCTAAATGCACTGTATTCTAACCATACCTATAACCCTAATGTGCTCGATTCTAACCCTAACACTAAATGGTCAATTTCAACACTATCCCTAAGCCTAAATGCACTGCATTCTAACAGAAAAGCCATTCCTGACCCTAAGCCTAACCCCAAACCTCGATTCTACCAACACAAACCTTAACCCTAATCCTAACTCTACTCATACCCCTACCCCTAAATGCACTCTAAGCCATACCCTGACGAAAACCACAACACTAAAAATGCGCCTGATTCTAACCCTAAGCCTTAGCCTAAGCCTAACCTTAAGCCTAACCCTCGATTCTACGAAAGCGAACGCTAAACCTAACTCTAACCCTAGCACTATCCTTAAATGCTCTGGATTTTAACCCTGACCCTAACCCTAACCCTAACCCTAACCCTAAATGCACTGAATTCTAACCATGACTCTAACCCTAAATGTGCTCGATTCAAACCCTAATACTAAATCGTCAATTTGAACACTAACCCAAAGCCTAAATACATGCGATTCAGATCCAAAATGCAATCCTGACCTTAAGCCTAAACCTAAACCTCGATTCTACCAACACAAACCTTAACCCTCATCCTCAACCTAAGCCTAACCCTAAGCCTAAACCTCGATTCTACGAACGCTAACCCTAAACCTAACTCTAACCCTAGCACTATCCTTAAAAGCTCTCGATTCTAACCATGACCCTAAACCTAACCCTAACCCTAAGCCTAAGCCTAACCCTAACCCTAAATGCACTGGATTCTAACCATAACTCTAACACTAATGTGCTCGATTATAACCCTAACACTCAATCGTCAATCTCAACACTAAGCCTAACGTTAAATGCACTCGACTCTAACGCGAAAGGCAATCCTGACCCTAAGCCTAACCCTAAACCTCGATTCTACCAACACAAACCCTTACCCTAATCCTAACCCACTCCTCCCGTACCTCTAAATGCACTCAAACCCTAACCCTAACCCCAACCCTAACACTAAAAATGCACTTGATTCTAACCCTAATATTTATCCTAACTCTCACCCGAACACTGACCCTCGATTCTATGAAAGCTAACCCTATACCTAACTCTCTCCCTAACACTATCCTTAAATGCACTCGATTCTAACCCTCACCCTGAACATAACCCTAACCCTAACCCTAATCCTAACCCTAAATGCTCTGGATTCTAACCATAACTCTAACACTAATGTGCTCGATTATAACCCTAACACTCAATCGTGAATCTCAACACTAAGCCTAACGCTAAATGCACTCGACTCTAACCCGAAAGGCAATCCTGACCCTAAGCCTAACCCGAAACCTCGATTCTACCAACACAAACCCTAACCATAATCCTAACCCACTCCTGCCGTACCCCTAAATGCACTCAAACCCTAACCCTAATCACAAACCTAACACTAAAAATGCGCTTGATTCAAACCCTAATCCTAACCCTAACCCTAACCCTAACACTAACCCTCGATTTTACGAAAGCTATCCTTATACCTAACTCTAATCCTAACACTATCCTTAAATGCACTCGATTCTAACCCTCACACTAAACATAACCCTAACCCTAACCCTAATCCTAACCCCAAATGCACTGGATTCCAACCTTAACTCTAATTCTAATGTGCTTGATTCTAACACTAACTCTAAATCGTCAATCTCAACACTAACCCTAACCCTAAATGGACTCGATTCTAACCCAAAAGGCAATCCTGACACTAACCCTAACCCTAACCCTCGAATCTACGAAAGCTAACCTTCTACATAACTGTGCCCCTAACACTATCCTTAAATGCACTCGATTCTAACCCTAACCCTGAACATAACCCTAACCCTAACCCTAATCCTACCTCTAAATGCTCTGGAATCTAACCATAACTCTAACCCTAATGTGCTCGATTATAACCCTAACACTCATTCGTCAATCTCAACACGAAGCCTAACCCTAAATACACTCGACTCTAACCCAAAAGGTAATCCTGACCCGAAGCCTAACCCTAAACCTCGATTCTACCAACACAAACCCTAACCCTAATCCTAACCCTACTCCTATCCCTACCTCTATATGCACTCTAACCCTAACCCTAACCCAACCCCTAACACTAAAAATGCGCTTGATTCTAACCCTAACCCTAACCCTAACCCTAACCCTCAATTCTACGAAACCTAACCCTCAACCTAACTCTAACCCTAAAACTATCCTTAAATGCTCTCGATTCTAATCCTGACCCTAATAACCCTAACCCTAACCCTAAGCCTCAATGCAGTGGATTCTAACCATAACTCTAACCCTCATGTGCTTGATTCTAAGCCTAACACTAAATCGTCAATCTCAACACTAACCCTAACCCTAAATGCACTCGATTCTAACCCAAGAGGCAATCCTGTCCCTAAGCTTAACCCTAAACTTCGATTCTAAAAACACAAACCCTAACCCTAATCCTAACCCTAAATGCACTGTATTCTAACCACAACTATATCCCTAATATGCTCGATTCTAACCCTAACACTAAATGGTCAATTTCAACACTATCCCTAAGCCTAAATGCACTACATTCTAACCTAAAAGCCATTCCTGACCCTAAGCCTAACCCCAAACCTCGATTCTACCAACACAAACCTTAACCCTAATCCTAACTCTACTCATACCCCTACCCCTAAATGCACTCTAAGCCATACCCTGACGAAAACCACAACACTAAAAATGCGCCTGATTCTAACCCTAAGCCTTAGCCTAAGCCTAACCTTAAGCCTAACCCTCGATTCTACGAAAGCGAACGCTAAACCTAACTCTAACCCTAGCACTATCCTTAAATGCTCTCGATTTTAACCCTGACTCTAACCCTAACCCTAACCCTAACCCTAAATGCACTGAATTCTAACCATAACTCTAACCCTAAATGTGCTCGATTCAAACCCTAATACTAAATCGTCAATTTGAACACTAACCCAAAGCCTAAATACATGCGATTCAGATCCAAAATGCAATCCTGACCTTAAGCCTAAACCTAAACCTCGATTCTACCCACACAAAACTTAACCCTAATCCTCAACCTAAGCCTAACCCTAAGCCTAAACCTCGATTCTACGAAAGCTAACCCTAAACCTAACTCTAACCCTAGCACTATCCTTAAAAGCTCTCGATTCTAACCCTGACCCTAAACGTAACCCTAACCCTAAGCCTAAGCCTAACCCTAACCCTAAATGCACTGAATTCTAATCATAACTATTTCCCTAAATGTGTTTGATTCTAACGCTAAAACTATATCATCAATTTCAACACTAACCCTAAGCCTAAATGCTCTGAATTATTACCGAAAATGCTCTCCTGACCCTAAGCCTAACCCTAAACCTCGATTCTACCAACACAAGCCCTAACCCTAATCCTAACCCACTCCTCCCGTACCCCTAAATGCACTCAAACCCTAACCCTAACCCCAACCCTAACACTAAAAATGCACTTGATTCTAACCCTAATATTTATCCTAAGTCTCACCCGAACACTGACCCTCGATTCTATGAAAGCTAACCCTATACCTAACTCTCACCCTAACACTATCCTTAAATGCACTCGATTCTAACCCTCACCCTGAACATAACCCTAACCCTAACCCTAATCCTAACGCTAAATGCTCTGGATTCTAACCATAACTCTAACACTAATGTGCTCGATTATAACCCTAACACTCAATCGTGAATCTCAACACTAAGCCTAACGCTAAATGCACTCGACTCTAACCCGAAAGGCAATCCTGACCCTAAGCCTAACCCGAAACCTCGATTCTACCAACACAAACCCTAACCATAATCCTAACCCACTCCTGCCGTACCCCTAAATGCACTCAAACCCTAACCCTAACCCCAAACCTAACACTAAAAATGCGCTTGATTCAAACCCTAATCCTAACCCTAACCCTAACCCTAACACTAACCCTCGATTTTACGAAAGCTATCCTTATACCTAACTCTAACCCTAACACTATCCTTAAATGCACTCGATTCTAACCCTCACACTAAACATAACCCTAACCCTAACCCTAATCCTAACCCTAAATGCACTGGATTCCAACCTTAACTCTAATCCTAATGTGCTTGATTCTAACACTAACTCTAAATCGTCAATCTCAACACTAACCCTAACTCTAAATGGACTCGATTCTAACCCAAAAGGCAATCCTGACACTAACCCTAACCCTAACCCTCGAATCTACGAAAGCTAACCTTCTACATAACTGTACCCCTAACACTATCCTTAAATGAACTCGATTCTAACCCTAACCCTGGACATAACCCTAAACCTAACCCTAATCCTATCTCTAAATGCTCTGGAATCTAACCATAACTCTAACCCTAATGTGATCGATTATAACCCTAACACTCATTCGTCAATCTCAACACTAAGCCTAACCCTAAATGCACTCGACTCTAACCCAAAAGGCAATCCTGACCCAAAGCCTAACCCTAAACCTCGATTCTACCAACACAAACCCTAACCCTAATCCTAACCCTACTCCTATCCCCACCTCTATATGCACTCTAACCCTAACCCTAACCCAACCCCTAACACTAAAAATGCGCTTGATTCTAACCCTAACCCTAAACCTAACCCTAACCCTAACCCTCAATTCTACGAAACCTAACCCTCAACCTAACTCTAACCCTAAAACTATCCTTAAATGCTCTCGATTCTAATCCTGACCCTAATAACCCTAACACTAACCCTAAGCCTCAATGCAGTGGATTCTAACCATAACTCTAACCCTCATGTGCTTGATTCTAAGCCTAACACTAAATCGTCAATCTCAACACTAACCCTAACACTAAATGCACTCGATTCTAACCCAAGAGGCAATCCTGTCCCTAAGCTTAACCCTAAACTTCGATTCTAAAAACACAAACCCTAACCCTAATCCTAACCCTAAATGCATTGTATTCTAACCACAACTATATCCCTAATGTGCTCGATTCTAACCCTAACACTAAATGGTCAATTTCAACACTATCCCTAACCCTAAATGCACTACATTCTAACCTAAAAGCCATTCCTGACCCTAAGCCTAACCCCAAACCTCGATTCTACCAACACAAACCTTAACCCTAATCCTAACTCTACTCATACCCCTACCCCTAAATGCACTCTAAGCCATACCCTGACGAAAACCACAACACTAAAAATGCGCCTGATTCTAACCCTAAGCCTTAGCCTAAGCCTAACCTTAAGCCTAACCCTCGATTCTACGAAAGCGAACGCTAAACCTAACTCTAACCCTAGCACTATCCTTAAATGCTCTCGATTTTAACCCTGACTCTAACCCTAACCCTAACCCTAACCCTAAATGCACTGAATTCTAACCATAACTCTAACCCTAAATGTGCTCGATTCAAACCCTAATACTAAATCGTCAATTTGAACACTAACCCAAAGCCTAAATACATGCGATTCAGATCCAAAATGCAATCCTGACCTTAAGCCTAAACCTAAACCTCGATTCTACCAACACAAACCTTAACCCTAATCCTCAACCTAAGCCTAACCCTAAGCCTAAACCTCGATTCTACGAAAGCTAACCCTAAACCTAACTCTAACCCTAGCACTATCCTTAAAAGCTCTCGATTCTAACCCTGACTCTAAACGTAACCCTAACCCTAAGCCTAAGCCTAACCCTAACCCTAAATGCACTGGATTCTAACAATAACTCTTTCCCTAAATGTGTTTGATTCTAACGCTAAAACTATATCATCAATTTCAACACTAACCCTAAGCCTAAATGCTCTGAATTATTACCGAAAATGCTCTCCTGACCCTAAGCCTAACCCTAAACCTCGATTCTACCAACACAAGCCCTAACCCTAATCCTAACCCACTCCTCCCGTACCCCTAAATGCACTCAAACCCTAACCCTAACCCCAACCCTAACACTAAAAATGCACTTGATTCTAACCCTAATATTTATCCTAAGTCTCACCCGAACACTGAACTTCGATTCTATGAAAGCTAACCCTATACCTAACTCTCACCCTAACACTATCCTTAAATGCACTCGATTCTAACCCTCACCCTGAACATAACCCTAACCCTAACCCTAATCCCAACCCTAAATGCTCTGGATTCTAACCATAACTCTAACACTAATGTGCTCGATTATAACCCTAACACTCAATCGTGAATCTCAACACTAAGCCTAACGCTAAATGCACTCGACTCTAACCCGAAAGGCAATCCTGACCCTAAGCCTAACCCGAAACTTCGATTCTACCAACACAAACCCTAACCATAGTCCTAACCCACTCCTGCCGTACCCCTAAATGCACTCAAACCCTAACCCTAACCCCAAACCTAACACTAAAAATGTGCTTGATTCAAACCCTAATCCTAACCCACTCCTCCCGTACCTCTAAATGCACTCAAACCCTAACCCTAACCCCAAACCTAACACTAAAAATGCACTTGATTCTAACCCTAATATTTATCCTAACTCTCACCCGAACACTGACCCTCGATTCTATGAAAGCTAACCCTATACCTAACTCTCTCCCTAACACTATCCTTAAATGCACTCGATTCTAACCCTCACCCTGAACATAACCCTAACCCTAACCCTAATCCTAACGCTAAATGCTCTGGATTCTAACCATAACTCTAACACTAATGTGCTCGATTATAACCCTAACACTCAATCGTGAATCTCAACACTAAGCCTAACGCTAAATGCACTCGACTCTAACCCGAAAGGCAATCCTGACCCTAAGCCTAACCCGAAACCTCGATTCTACCAACACAAACCCTAACCATAATCCTAACCCACTCCTGCCATACCCCTAAATGCACTCAAACCCTAACCCTAACCCCAAACCTAACACTAAAAATGCGCTTGATTCAAACCCTAATCCTAACCCTAACCCTAACCCTAACACTAACCCTCGATTTTACGAAAGCTATCCTTATACCTAACTCTAACCCTAACACTATCCTTAAATGCACTCGATTCTAACCCTCACACTAAACATAACCCTAACCCTAACCCTAATCCTAACCCTAAATGCACTGGATTCCAACCTTAACTCTAATCCTAATGTGCTTGATTCTAACACTAACTCTAAATCGTCAATCTCAACACTAACCCTAACTCTAAATGGACTCGATTCTAACCCAAAAGGCAATCCTGACACTAACCCTAACCCTAACCCTCGAATCTACGAAAGCTAACCTTCTACATAACTGTACCCCTAACACTATCCTTAAATGCACTCGATTCTAACCCTAACCCTGGACATAACCCTAAACCTAACCCTAATCCTATCTCTAAATGCTCTGGAATCTAACCATAACTCTAACCCTAATGTGATCGATTATAACCCTAACACTCATTCGTCAATCTCAACACTAAGCCTAACCCTAAATGCACTCGACTCTAACCCAAAAGGCAATCCTGACCCAAAGCCTAACCCTAAACCTCGATTCTACCAACACAAACCCTAACCCTAATCCTAACCCTACTCCTATCCCCACCTCTATATGCACTCTAACCCTAACCCTAACCCAACCCCTAACACTAAAAATGCGCTTGATTCTAACCCTAACCCTAAACCTAACCCTAACCCTAACCCTCAATTCTACGAAACCTAACCCTCAACCTAACTCTAACCCTAAAACTATCCTTAAATGCTCTCGATTCTAATCCTGACCCTAATAACCCTAACACTAACCCTAAGCCTCAATGCAGTGGATTCTAACCATAACTCTAACCCTCATGTGCTTGATTCTAAGCCTAACACTAAATCGTCAATCTCAACACTAACCCTAACACTAAATGCACTCGATTCTAACCCAAGAGGCAATCCTGTCCCTAAGCTTAACCCTAAACTTCGATTCTAAAAACACAAACCCTAACCCTAATCCTAACCCTAAATGCATTGTATTCTAACCACAACTATATCCCTAATGTGCTCGATTCTAACCCTAACACTAAATGGTCAATTTCAACACTATCCCTAAGCCTAAATGCACTACATTCTAACCTAAAAGCCATTCCTGACCCTAAGCCTAACCCCAAACCTCGATTCTACCAACACAAACCTTAACCCTAATCCTAACTCTACTCATACCCCTACCCCTAAATGCACTCTAAGCCATACCCTGACGAAAACCACAACACTAAAAATGCGCCTGATTCTAACCCTAAGCCTTAGCCTAAGCCTAACCTTAAGCCTAACCCTCGATTCTACGAAAGCGAACGCTAAACCTAACTCTAACCCTAGCACTATCCTTAAATGCTCTCGATTTTAACCCTGACTCTAACCCTAACCCTAACCCTAACCCTAAATGCACTGAATTCTAACCATAACTCTAACCCTAAATGTGCTCGATTCAAACCCTAATACTAAATCGTCAATTTGAACACTAACCCAAAGCCTAAATACATGCGATTCAGATCCAAAATGCAATCCTGACCTTAAGCCTAAACCTAAACCTCGATTCTACCAACACAAACCTTAACCCTAATCCTCAACCTAAGCCTAACCCTAAGCCTAAACCTCGATTCTACGAAAGCTAACCCTAAACCTAACTCTAACCCTAGCACTATCCTTAAAAGCTCTCGATTCTAACCCTGACTCTAAACGTAACCCTAACCCTAAGCCTAAGCCTAACCCTAACCCTAAATGCACTGGATTCTAACAATAACTCTTTCCCTAAATGTGTTTGATTCTAACGCTAAAACTATATCATCAATTTCAACACTAACCCTAAGCCTAAATGCTCTGAATTATTACCGAAAATGCTCTCCTGACCCTAAGCCTAACCCTAAACCTCGATTCTACCAACACAAGCCCTAACCCTAATCCTAACCCACTCCTCCCGTACCCCTAAATGCACTCAAACCCTAACCCTAACCCCAACCCTAACACTAAAAATGCACTTGATTCTAACCCTAATATTTATCCTAAGTCTCACCCGAACACTGAACTTCGATTCTATGAAAGCTAACCCTATACCTAACTCTCACCCTAACACTATCCTTAAATGCACTCGATTCTAACCCTCACCCTGAACATAACCCTAACCCTAACCCTAATCCCAACCCTAAATGCTCTGGATTCTAACCATAACTCTAACACTAATGTGCTCGATTATAACCCTAACACTCAATCGTGAATCTCAACACTAAGCCTAACGCTAAATGCACTCGACTCTAACCCGAAAGGCAATCCTGACCCTAAGCCTAACCCGAAACTTCGATTCTACCAACACAAACCCTAACCATAGTCCTAACCCACTCCTGCCGTACCCCTAAATGCACTCAAACCCTAACCCTAACCCCAAACCTAACACTAAAAATGTGCTTGATTCAAACCCTAATCCTAACCCTAACCCTAACCCTAACACTAACCCTCGATTTTACGAAAGCTATCCTTATACCTAACTCTAACCCTAACACTATCCTTAAATGCACTCGATTCTAACCCTCACACTAAACATAACCCTAACCCTAACCCTAATCCTAACCCTAAATGCACTGGATTCCAACCTTAACTCTAATCCTAATGTGCTTGATTCTAACACTAACCGTCAATCTCAACACTAACCCTAACCCTAAATGGACTCGATTCTAACCCAAAAGGCAATCCTGACACTAACCCTAACCCTAACCCTCGAATCTACCAAAGCTAACCTTCTACATAACTGTACCCCTAACACTATCCTTAAATGCACTCGATTCTAACCCTAACCCTGAACATAACCCTAACCCTAACCCTAATCCTACCTCTAAATGCTCTGGAATCTAACCATAACTCTAACCCTAATGTGCTCGATTATAACCCTAACACTCATTCGTCAATCTCAACACGAAGCCTAACCCTAAATGCACTCGACTATAACCTAAAAGGCAATCCTCACCCGAAGCCTAACCCTAAACCTCGATTCTACCAACACAAACCCTAACCCTAATCCTAACCCCTACTCCTATCCCTACCTCTATATGCACTCTAACCCTAACCCTAACCCAACCCCTAACACTAAAAATGCGCTTGATTCTAACCCTAACCCTAACCCTAACCCTAACCCTAACCCTAACCCTAACCCTCAATTCTACGAAACCTAACCCTCAACCTAACTCTGACCTTAAAACTATCCTTAAATGCTCTCGATTCTAATCCTGACCCTAATAACGCTAACCCTAACCCTAAGCCTAAATGCAGTGGATTCTATCCATAACTCTAACCCTCATGTGCTTGATTCTAAGCCTAACACTAAATCCTCAATCTCAACACTAACCCTAACCCTAAATGCACTCGATTCTAACCCAAAAGGCAATCCTGTCCCTAAGCTTAACCCTAAACTTCGTTTCTAAAAACACAAACCCTAACCCTAATCCTAACCTTTAATGCAGTGTATTCTAACCATAACTATAACCCTAATGTGCTCGATTCTAACCCTAACACTAAATGGTCAATTTCAACACTATCCCTAAGCCTAAATGCACTGCATTCTAACCCAAAAGCCATTCCTGACCCTAAGCCTAACCCCAAACCTCGATTCTACGAAAATAAACCTTAACCCTAATCCTAACTCTACTCATACCCCTACCCCTTAAATGCACTCTAAGCCATACCCTGACGAAAACCAAACACTAAAAATGCGCCTGATTCTAACCCTAAGCTTAAGCCTAAGCCTAACTTTAAGCCTAACCCTCGATTCTAAGAAAGCGAACGCGAAACATAACTCTAACCCTAGCACTATCCTTAAAAGCTCTCGATTTTAACCTGACCCTAACCCTAACCCTAACCCTAACCCTAACCCTAAATGCACTGAATTCTAACCATAACTCTAACCCTAAATGTGCTCGATTCAACCCTAACACTAAATCGTCAATTTGAACACTAACCCAAAGCCTAAATACATGCGATTCAGATCCAAAATGCAATCCTGACCTTAAGCCTAAACCTAAACCTCGATTCTACCCACACAAACCTTAACCCTAATCCTCAACCTAAGCCTAACCCTAAGCCTAAACCTCGATTCTACGAACGCTAACCCTAAACCTAACTCTAACCCTAGCACTATCCTTAAAAGCTCTCGATTCTAACCATGACCCTAAACCTAACCCTAACCCTAAGCCTAAGCCTAACCCTAACCCTAAATGCACTGGATTCTAACCATAACTCTAACACTAATGTGCTCGATTATAACCCTAACACTCAATCGTCAATCTCAACACTAAGCCTAACGTTAAATGCACTCGACTCTAACGCGAAAGGCAATCCTGACCCTAAGCCTAACCCTAAACCTCGATTCTACCAACACAAACCCTAACCCTAATCCTAACCCACTCCTCCCGTACCTCTAAATGCACTCAAACCCTAACCCTAACCCCAAACCTAACACTAAAAATGCACTTGATTCTAACCCTAATATTTATCCTAACTCTCAGCCGAACACTGACCCTCGATTCTATGAAAGCTAACCCTATACCTAACTCTCTCCCTAACACTATCCTTAAATGCACTCGATTCTAACCCTCACCCTGAACATAACCCTAACCCTAACCCTAATCCTAACCTAAATGCTCTGGATTCTAACCATAACTCTAACACTAATGTGCTCGATTATAACCCTAACACTCAATCGTGAATCTCAACACTAAGCCTAACGCTAAATGCACTCGACTCTAACCCGAAAGGCAATACTGACCCTAAGCCTAACCCGAAACCTCGATTCTACCAACACAAACCCTAACCATAATCCTAACCCACTCCTGCCGTACCCCTAAATGCACTCAAACCCTAACCCTAATCACAAACCTAACACTAAAAATGAGCTTGATTCAAACCCTAATCCTAACCTAACCCTAACCCTAACACTAACCCTCGATTTTACGAAAGCTATCCTTATACCTAACTCTAATCCTAACACTATCCTTAAATGCACTCGATTCTAACCCTCACACTAAACATAACCCTAACCCTAACCCTAATCCTAACCCCAAATGCACTGGATTCCAACCTTAACTCTAATTCTAATGTGCTTGATTCTAACACTAACTCTAAATCGTCAATCTCAACACTAACCCTAACCCTAAATGGACTCGATTCTAACCCAAAAGGCAATCCTGACACTAACCCTAACCCTAACCCTCGAATCTACGAAAGCTAACCTTCTACATAACTGTGCCCCTAACACTATCCTTAAAATGCACTCGATTCTAACCCTAACCCTGAACATAACCCTAACCCTAACCCTAATCCTACCTCTAAATGCTCTGGAATCTAACCATAACTCTAACCCTAATGTGCTCGATTATAACCCTAACACTCATTCGTCAATCTCAACACGAAGCCTAACCCTAAATGCACTCGACTCTAACCCAAAAGGTAATCCTAACCCGAAGCCTAACCCTAAACCTCGATTCTACCAACACAAACCCTAACCCTAATCCTAACCCTACTCCTATCCCTACCTCTATATGCACTCTAACCCTAACCCTAACCCAACCCCTAACACTAAAAATGCGCTTGATTCTAACCCTAACCCTAACCCTAACCCTAACCCTCAATTCTACGAAACCTAACCCTCAACCTAACTCTAACCCTAAAACTATCCTTAAATGCTCTCGATTCTAATCCTGACCCTAATAACCCTAACCCTAACCCTAAGCCTCAATGCAGTGGATTCTAACCATAACTCTAACCCTCATGTGCTTGATTCTAAGCCTAACACTAAATCGTCAATCTCAACACTAACCCTAACACTAAATGCACTCGATTCTAACCCAAGAGGCAATCCTGTCCCTAAGCTTAACCCTAAACTTCGATTCTAAAAACACAAACCCTAACCCTAATCCTAACCCTAAATGCACTGTATTCTAACCACAACTATATCCCTAATGTGCTCGATTCTAACCCTAACACTAAATGGTCAATTTCAACACCATCCCTAAGCCTAAATGCACTACATTCTAACCTAAAAGCCATTCCTGACCCTAAGCCTAACCCCAAACCTCGATTCTACCAACACAAACCTTAACCCTAATCCTAACTCTACTCATACCCCTACCCCTAAATGCACTCTAAGCCATACCCTGAGGAAAACCACAACACTAAAAATGCGCCTGATTCTAACCCTAAGCCTTAGCCTAAGCCTAACCTTAAGCCTAACCCTCGATTCTACGAAAGCGAACGCTAAACCTAACTCTAAC
Organism: Notamacropus eugenii; assembly: GCF_028372415.1. Classification (NCBI taxonomy): domain Eukaryota; kingdom Metazoa; phylum Chordata; class Mammalia; order Diprotodontia; family Macropodidae; genus Notamacropus; species Notamacropus eugenii. The sequence continues at coordinate 9,421,744 of NC_092873.1, forward strand.
CCTAGCACTATCCTTAAATGCTCTCGATTTTAACCCTGACTCTAACCCTAACCCTAACCCTAACCCTAAATGCACTGAATTCTAACCATAACTCTAACCCTAAATGTGCTCGATTCAAACCCTAATACTAAATCGTCAATTTGAACACTAACCCAAAGCCTAAATACATGCGATTCAGATCCAAAATGCAATCCTGACCTTAAGCCTAAACCTAAACCTCGATTCTACCCACACAAACCTTAACCCTAATCCTCAACCTAAGCCTAACCCTAAGCCTAAACCTCGATTCTACGAAAGCTAACCCTAAACCTAACTCTAACCCTAGCACTATCCTTAAAAGCTCTCGATTCTAACCCTGACCCTAAACGTAACCCTAACCCTAAGCCTAAGCCTAACCCTAACCCTAAATGCACTGGATTCTAACAATAACTCTTTCCCTAAATGTGTTTGATTCTAACGCTAAAACTATATCATCAATTTCAACACTAACCCTAAGCCTAAATGCTCTGAATTATTACCGAAAATGCTCTCCTGACCCTAAGCCTAACCCTAAACCTCGATTCTACCAACACAAGCCCTAACCCTAATCCTAACCCACTCCTCCCGTACCCCTAAATGCACTCAAACCCTAACCCTAACCCCAACCCTAACACTAAAAATGCACTTGATTCTAACCCTAATATTTATCCTAAGTCTCACCCGAACACTGACCCTCGATTCTATGAAAGCTAACCCTATACCTAACTCTCACCCTAACACTATCCTTAAATGCACTCGATTCTAACCCTCACCCTGAACATAACCCTAACCCTAACCCTAATCCCAACCCTAAATGCTCTGGATTCTAACCATAACTCTAACACTAATGTGCTCGATTATAACCCTAACACTCAATCGTGAATCTCAACACTAAGCCTAACGCTAAATGCACTCGACTCTAACCCGAAAGGCAATCCTGACCCTAAGCCTAACCCGAAACTTCGATTCTACCAACACAAACCCTAACCATAGAATCCTAACCCACTCCTGCCGTACCCCTAAATGCACTCAAACCCTAACCCTAACCCCAAACCTAACACTAAAAATGCGCTTGATTCAAACCCTAATCCTAACCCTAACCCTAACACTAACACTAACCCTCGATTTTACGAAAGCTATCCTTATACCTAACTCTCAACCCTAACCTATCCTTAAATGCACTCGATTCTAACCCTCACACTAAAACATAACCCTAACCCTAACCCTAATCCTAACCCTAAATGCACTGGATTCCAACCTTAACTCTAATCCTAATGTGCTTGATTCTAACACTAACTCTAAATCGTCAATCTCAACACTAACCCTAACCCTAAATGGACTCGATTCTAACCCAAAAGGCAATCCTGACACTAACCCTAACCCTAACCCTCGAATCTACCAAAGCTAACCTTCTACATAACTGTACCCCTAACACTATCCTTAAATGCACTCGATTCTAACCCTAACCCTGAACATAACCCTAACCCTAACCCTAATCCTACCTCTAAATGCTCTGGAATCTAACCATAACTCTAACCCCTAATGTGCTCGATTATAACCCTAACACTCATTCGTCAATCTCAACACGAAGCCTAACCCTAAATGCACTCGACTCTAACCCAAAAGGCAATCCTCACCCGAAGCCTAACCCTAAACCTCGATTCTACCAACACAAACCCTAACCCCTAATCCTAACCCTACTCCTATCCCTACCTCTATATGCACTCTAACCCTAACCCTAACCCAACCCCTAACACTAAAAATGCGCTTGATTCTAACCCTAACCCTAACCCTAACCCTAACCCTAACCCTAACCCTAACCCTCAATTCTACGAAACCTAACCCTCAACCCTAACTCTGACCCTAAAACTATCCTTAAATGCTCTCGATTCTAATCCTGACCCTAATAACGCTAACCCTAACCCTAAGCCTAAATGCAGTGGATTCTATCCATAACTCTAACCCTCATGTGCTTGATTCTAAGCCTAACACTAAATCCTCAATCTCAACACTAACCCTAACCCTAAATGCACTCGATTCTAACCCAAAAGGCAATCCTGTCCCTAAGCTTAACCCTAAACTTCGTTTCTAAAAACACAAACCCTAACCCTAATCCTAACCTTTAATGCAGTGTATTCTAACCATAACTATAACCCTAATGTGCTCGATTCTAACCTAACACTAAATGGTCAATTTCAACACTATCCCTAAGCCTAAATGCACTGCATTCTAACCCAAAAGCCATTCCTGACCCTAAGCCTAACCCCAAACCTCGATTCTACGAAAATAAACCTTAACCCTAATCCTAACTCTACTCATACCCCTACCCTTAAATGCACTCTCAGCCATACCCTGACGAAAACCAAACACTAAAAATGCGCCTGATTCTAACCCTAAGCTTAAGCCTAAGCCTAACTTTAAGCCTAACCCTCGATTCTAAGAAAGCGAACGCGAAACATAACTCTAACCCTAGCACTATCCTTAAAAGCTCTCGATTTTAACCCTGACCCTAACCCTAACCCTAACCCTAACCCTAAATGCACTGAATTCTAACCATAACTCTAACCCTAAATGTGCTCGATTCAAACCCTAACACTAAATCGTCAATTTGAACACTAACCCAAAGCCTAAATACATGCGATTCAGATCCAAAATGCAATCCTGACCTTAAGCCTAAACCTAACCTAAACCTCGATTCTACCCACACAAACCTTAACCCTAATCCTCAACCTAAGCCTAACCCTAAGCCTAAACCTCGATTCTACGAACGCTAACCCTAAACCTAACTCTAACCCTAGCACTATCCTTAAAAGCTCTCGATTCTAACCATGACCCTAAACCTAACCCTAACCCTAAGCCTAAGCCTAACCCTAACCCTAAATGCACTGGATTCTAACCATAACTCTAACACTAATGTGCTCGATTATAACCCTAACACTCAATCGTCAATCTCAACACTAAGCCTAACGTTAAATGCACTCGACTCTAACGCGAAAGGCAATCCTGACCCTAAGCCTAACCCTAAACCTCGATTCTACCAACACAAACCCTAACCCTAATCCTAACCCACTCCTCCCGTACCTCTAAATGCACTCAAACCCTAACCCTAACCCCAAACCTAACACTAAAAATGCACTTGATTCTAACCCTAATATTTATCCTAACTCTCAGCCGAACACTGACCCTCGATTCTATGAAAGCTAACCCTATACCTAACTCTCTCCCTAACACTATCCTTAAATGCACTCGATTCTAACCCTCACCCTGAACATAACCCTAACCCTAACCCTAATCCTAACCCTAAATGCTCTGGATTCTAACCATAACTCTAACACTAATGTGCTCGATTATAACCCTAACACTCAATCGTGAATCTCAACACTAAGCCTAACGCTAAATGCACTCGACTCTAACCCGAAAGGCAATCCTGACCCTAAGCCTAACCCGAAACCTCGATTCTACCAACACAAACCCTAACCATAATCCTAACCCACTCCTGCCGTACCCCTAAATGCACTCAAACCCTAACCCTAATCACAAACCTAACACTAAAAATGCGCTTGATTCAAACCCTAATCCTAACCCTAACCCTAACCCTAACACTAACCCTCGATTTTACGAAAGCTATCCTTATACCTAACTCTAATCCTAACACTATCCTTAAATGCACTCGATTCTAACCCTCACACTAAACATAACCCTAACCCTAACCCTAATCCTAACCCCAAATGCACTGGATTCCAACCTTAACTCTAATTCTAATGTGCTTGATTCTAACACTAACTCTAAATCGTCAATCTCAACACTAACCCTAACCCTAAATGGACTCGATTCTAACCCAAAAGGCAATCCTGACACTAACCCTAACCCTAACCCTCGAATCTACGAAAGCTAACCTTCTACATAACTGTGCCCCTAACACTATCCTTAAATGCACTCGATTCTAACCCTAACCCTGAACATAACCCTAACCCTAACCCTAATCCTACCTCTAAATGCTCTGGAATCTAACCATAACTCTAACCCTAATGTGCTCGATTATAACCCTAACACTCATTCGTCAATCTCAACACGAAGCCTAACCCTAAATGCACTCGACTCTAACCCAAAAGGTAATCCTGACCCGAAGCCTAACCCTAAACCTCGATTCTACCAACACAAACCCTAACCCTAATCCTAACCCTACTCCTATCCCTACCTCTATATGCACTCTAACCCTAACCCTAACCCAACCCCTAACACTAAAAATGCGCTTGATTCTAACCCTAACCCTAACCCTAACCCTAACCCTCAATTCTACGAAACCTAACCCTCAACCTAACTCTAACCCTAAAACTATCCTTAAATGCTCTCGATTCTAATCCTGACCCTAATAACCCTAACCCTAACCCTAAGCCTCAATGCAGTGGATTCTAACCATAACTCTAACCCTCATGTGCTTGATTCTAAGCCTAACACTAAATCGTCAATCTCAACACTAACGCTAACACTAAATGCACTCGATTCTAACCCAAGAGGCAATCCTGTCCCTAAGCTTAACCCTAAACTTCGATTCTAAAAACACAAACCCTAACCCTAATCCTAACCCTAAATGCACTGTATTCTAACCACAACTATATCCCTAATGTGCTCGATTCTAACCCTAACACTAAATGGTCAATTTCAACACTATCCCTAAGCCTAAATGCACTACATTCTAACCTAGAAGCCATTCCTGACCCTAAGCCTAACCCCAAACCTCGATTCTACCAACACAAACCTTAACCCTAATCCTAACTCTACTCATACCCCTACCCCTAAATGCACTCTAAGCCATACCCTGAGGAAAACCACAACACTAAAAATGCGCCTGATTCTAACCCTAAGCCTTAGCCTAAGCCTAACCTTAAGCCTAACCCTCGATTCTACGAAAGCGAACGCTAAACCTAACTCTAACCCTAGCACTATCCTTAAATGCTCTCGATTTTAACCCTGACTCTAACCCTAACCCTAACCCTAACCCTAAATGCACTGAATTCTAACCATAACTCTAACCCTAAATGTGCTCGATTCAAACCCTAATACTAAATCGTCAATTTGAACACTAACCCAAAGCCTAAATACATGCGATTCAGATCCAAAATGCAATCCTGACCTTAAGCCTAAACCTAAACCTCGATTCTACCCACACAAACCTTAACCCTAATCCTCAACCTAAGCCTAACCCTAAGCCTAAACCTCGATTCTACGAAAGCTAACCCTAAACCTAACTCTAACCCTAGCACTATCCTTAAAAGCTCTCGATTCTAACCCTGACCCTAAACGTAACCCTAACCCTAAGCCTAAGCCTAACCCTAACCCTAAATGCACTGATTTCTAATCATAACTATTTCCCTAAATGTGTTTGATTCTAACGCTAAAACTATATCATCAATTTCAACACTAACCCTAAGCCTAAATGCTCTGAATTATTACCGAAAATGCTCTCCTGACCCTAAGCCTAACCCTAAACCTCGATTCTACCAACACAAGCCCTAACCCTAATCCTAACCCACTCCTCCCGTACCCCTAAATGCACTCAAACCCTAACCCTTACCCCAACCCTAACACTAAAAATGCACTTGATTCTAACCCTAATATTTATCCTAAGTCTCACCCGAACACTGACCCTCGATTCTATGAAAGCTAACCCTATACCTAACTCTCACCCTAACACTATCCTTAAATGCACTCGATTCTAACCCTCACCCTGAACATAACCCTAACCCTAACCCTAATCCTAACCCTAAATGCTCTGGATTCTAACCATAACTCTAACACTAATGTGCTCGATTATAACCCTAACACTCAATCGTGAATCTCAACACTAAGCCTAACGCTAAATGCACTCCACTCTAACCCGAAAGGCAATCCTGACCCTAAGCCTAACCCGAAACCTCGATTCTACCAACACAAACCCTAACCATAATCCTAACCCACTCCTGCCGTACCCCTAAATGCACTCAAACCCTAACCCTAACCCCAAACCTAACACTAAAAATGCGCTTGATTCAAACCCTAATCCTAACCCTAACCCTAACCCTAACACTAACCCTCGATTTTACGAAAGCTATCCTTATACCTAACTCTAACCCTAACACTATCCTTAAATGCACTCGATTCTAACCCTCACACTAAACATAACCCTAACCCTAACCCTAATCCTAACCCTAAATGCACTGGATTCCAACCTTAACTCTAATCCTAATGTGCTTGATTCTAACACTAACTCTAAATCGTCAATCTCAACACTAACCCTAACTCTAAATGGACTCGATTCTAACCCAAAAGGCAATCCTGACACTAACCCTAACCCTAACCCTCGAATCTACGAAAGCTAACCTTCTACATAACTGTACCCCTAACACTATCCTTAAATGCACTCGATTCTAACCCTAACCCTGGACATAACCCTAAACCTAACCCTAATCCTATCTCTAAATGCTCTGGAATCTAACCATAACTCTAACCCTAATGTGATCGATTATAACCCTAACACTCATTCGTCAATCTCAACACTAAGCCTAACCCTAAATGCACTCGACTCTAACCCAAAAGGCAATCCTGACCCGAAGCCTAACCCTAAACCTCGATTCTACCAACACAAACCCTAACCCTAATCCTAACCCTACTCCTATCCCCACCTCTATATGCACTCTAACCCTAACCCTAACCCAACCCCTAACACTAAAAATGCGCTTGATTCTAACCCTAACCCTAAACCTAACCCTAACCCTAACCCTCAATTCTACGAAACCTAACCCTCAACCTAACTCTAACCCTAAAACTATCCTTAAATGCTCTCGATTCTAATCCTGACCCTAATAACCCTAACACTAACCCTAAGCCTCAATGCAGTGGATTCTAACCATAACTCTAACCCTCATGTGCTTGATTCTAAGCCTAACACTAAATCGTCAATCTCAACACTAACCCTAACCCTAAATGCACTCGATTCTAACCCAAGAGGCAATCCTGTCCCTAAGCTTAACCCTAAACTTCGATTCTAAAAACACAAACCCTAACCCTAATCCTAACCCTAAATGCATTGTATTCTAACCACAACTATATCCCTAATGTGCTCGATTCTAACCCTAACACTAAATGGTCAATTTCAACACTATCCCTAACCCTAAATGCACTACATTCTAACCTAAAAGCCATTCCTGACCCTAAGCCTAACCCCAAACCTCGATTCTACCAACACAAACCTTAACCCTAATCCTAACTCTACTCATACCCCTACCCCTAAATGCACTCTAAGCCATACCCTGAGGAAAACCACAACACTAAAAATGCGCCTGATTCTAACCCTAAGCCTTAGCCTAAGCCTAACCTTAAGCCTAACCCTCGATTCTACGAAAGCGAACGCTAAACCTAACTCTAACCCTAGCACTATCCTTAAATGCTCTCGATTTTAACCCTGACTCTAACCCTAACCCTAACCCTAACCCTAAATGCACTGAATTCTAACCATAACTCTAACCCTAAATGTGCTCGATTCAAACCCTAATACTAAATCGTCAATTTGAACACTAACCCAAAGCCTAAATACATGCGATTCAGATCCAAAATGCAATCCTGACCTTAAGCCTAAACCTAAACCTCGATTCTCCCAACACAAACCTTAACCCTAATCCTCAACCTAAGCCTAACCCTAAGCCTAAACCTCGATTCTACGAAAGCTAACCCTAAACCTAACTCTAACCCTAGCACTATCCTTAAAAGCTCTCGATTCTAACCCTGACCCTAAACGTAACCCTAACCCTAAGCCTAAGCCTAACCCTAACCCTAAATGCACTGGATTCTAACAATAACTCTTTCCCTAAATGTGTTTGATTCTAACGCTAAAACTATATCATCAATTTCAACACTAACCCTAAGCCTAAATGCTCTGAATTATTACCGAAAATGCTCTCCTGACCCTAAGCCTAACCCTAAACCTCGATTCTACCAACACAAGCCCTAACCCTAATCCTAACCCACTCCTCCCGTACCCCTAAATGCACTCAAACCCTAACCCTAACCCCAACCCTAACACTAAAAATGCACTTGATTCTAACCCTAATATTTATCCTAAGTCTCACCCGAACACTGACCCTCGATTCTATGAAAGCTAACCCTATACCTAACTCTCACCCTAACACTATCCTTAAATGCACTCGATTCTAACCCTCACCCTGAACATAACCCTAACCCTAACCCTAATCCCAACCCTAAATGCTCTGGATTCTAACCATAACTCTAACACTAATGTGCTCGATTATAACCCTAACACTCAATCGTGAATCTCAACACTAAGCCTAACGCTAAATGCACTCGACTCTAACCCGAAAGGCAATCCTGACCCTAAGCCTAACCCGAAACTTCGATTCTACCAACACAAACCCTAACCATAGTCCTAACCCACTCCTGCCGTACCCCTAAATGCACTCAAACCCTAACCCTAACCCCAAACCTAACACTAAAAATGCGCTTGATTCAAACCCTAATCCTAACCCTAACCCTAACACTAACACTAACCCTCGATTTTACGAAAGCTATCCTTATACCTAACTCTAACCCTAACACTATCCTTAAATGCACTCGATTCTAACCCTCACACTAAACATAACCCTAACCCTAACCCTAATCCTAACCCTAAATGCACTGGATTCCAACCTTAACTCTAATCCTAATGTGCTTGATTCTAACACTAACTCTAAATCGTCAATCTCAACACTAACCCTAACCCTAAATGGACTCGATTCTAACCCAAAAGGCAATCCTGACACTAACCCTAACCCTAACCCTCGAATCTACCAAAGCTAACCTTCTACATAACTGTACCCCTAACACTATCCTTAAATGCACTCGATTCTAACCCTAACCCTGAACATAACCCTAACCCTAACCCTAATCCTACCTCTAAATGCTCTGGAATCTAACCATAACTCTAACCCTAATGTGCTCGATTATAACCCTAACACTCATTCGTCAATCTCAACACGAAGCCTAACCCTAAATGCACTCGACTCTAACCCAAAAGGCAATCCTCACCCGAAGCCTAACCCTAAACCTCGATTCTACCAACACAAACCCTAACCCTAATCCTAACCCTACTCCTATCCCTACCTCTATATGCACTCTAACCCTAACCCTAACCCAACCCCTAACACTAAAAATGCGCTTGATTCTAACCCTAACCCTAACCCTAACCCTAACCCTAACCCTCAATTCTACGAAACCTAACCCTCAACCTAACTCTGACCTTAAAACTATCCTTAAATGCTCTCGATTCTAATCCTGACCCTAATAACGCTAACCCTAACCCTAAGCCTAAATGCAGTGGATTCTATCCATAACTCTAACCCTCATGTGCTTGATTCTAAGCCTAACACTAAATCCTCAATCTCAACACTAACCCTAACCCTAAATGCACTCGATTCTAACCCAAAAGGCAATCCTGTCCCTAAGCTTAACCCTAAACTTCGTTTCTAAAAACACAAACCCTAACCCTAATCCTAACCTTAAATGCAGTGTATTCTAACCATAACTATAACCCTAATGTGCTCGATTCTAACCCTAACACTAAATGGTCAATTTCAACACTATCCCTAAGCCTAAATGCACTGCATTCTAACCCAAAAGCCATTCCTGACCCTAAGCCTAACCCCAAACCTCGATTCTACGAAAATAAACCTTAACCCTAATCCTAACTCTACTCATACCCCTACCCTTAAATGCACTCTAAGCCATACCCTGACGAAAACCAAACACTAAAAATGCGCCTGATTCTAACCCTAAGCTTAAGCCTAAGCCTAACTTTAAGCCTAACCCTCGATTCTAAGAAAGCGAACGCGAAACATAACTCTAATCCTAGCACTATCCTTAAAAGCTCTCGATTTTAACCCTGACCCTAACCCTAACCCTAACCCTAACCCTAAATGCACTGAATTCTAACCATAACTCTAACCCTAAATGTGCTCGATTCAAACCCTAACACTAAATCGTCAATTTGAACACTAACCCAAAGCCTAAATACACGCCATTCAGATCCAAAATGCAGTCCTGACCCTAAGCCGAAACCTAAACCTCGATTCTACCAACACAAACCTTAACCCTAATCCGAACCCTACTCCTACCACTAGCCCTAAAAGCACTTTAACCCTAACCCTCACCCAAACGCTAACACTAAATCTGTGCTTGATTCTAACCCTAACCCTCACCCTAAGCCTAACCCTAAGCCTAACCCTCGATTCTACGAAAGCTAACCCTAAACCTAACTCTAACCCTAGCACTATCCTTAAAAGCTCTCGATTCTAACCCTGACCCTAAACCTAACCCTAACCCTAAGCCTAAGCCTAACCCTAACCCTAAATGCACTGAATTCTAATCGTAACTCTTTCCCTAAATGTGCTTGATTCCAACACTAAAACTATATCATCAATTTCAGCACTAACCCAAAGCCTAAATGCTCTGAATTATGACCCAAAATGCTCTCCTGACCCTAAGCCTAACCCAAAACCTCGATTCAACTAACACAAACCCTAACCCTAATCCTAACCCAACTCCTCCCCTACCCCTAAATGCACTCAAACCCTAACCCTCACCTCAACCCTAACACTAAAAATGCACTTGATTCTAACCCTAATACTTATCCTAACTCTCACCCGAACACTGACCCTCGATTCTATGAAAGCTAACCCTATACCTAACTCTAACCCTAAAACTATCCTTAAATGCACTCGATTCTAACCCTTACCCTGAACATAACCCTAAACCTAACCCTAATCCTAACCCTAAATGCACTGGATTCTAACCATAACTCTAACACGAATGTGCTCGATTATAACCCTAACACTGAATCGTCAATCTCAACACTAACCCTAACGCTAAATGCACTCGACTCTAACCCGAAAGGCAATCCTGACCCTAAGCCTAACCCTAAACCTCGATTCTACAAACACAAACCCTAACCATAATCCTAACCCACACCTCCCGTACCCCTAAATGCACTCAAACCCTAACCCTAACCCCAACCCTAACACTAAAAATGCACTTGATTCTTCCCCTAATCATAACCCTAACCCTAACCCTAACACTAACCCTCGATTCTACGAAAGCTATCCCTATACCTAACTCTAATCCTAACACTATCCTTAAATGCACTCGGTTCTAACCCTCACCCTAAACATAACCCTAACCCTAACCCTAATCCTAAGCCTAAATGCACTGGATTCCAACCTTAACTCTAATCCTAATGGGCTTGATTCTAACACTAACTCTAAATCGTCAATCTCAACACTAACCCTAACCCTAAATGGACTCGATTCTAACCCAAAAGGTAATCCTGACACTAACCCTAACCCTAACCCTCGAATCTGCGAAAGCTAACCGTCTACATAACTGTACCCCTAACACTATCCTTAAATGCACTCGATTCTAACCCTCACCCTGAACATAACCCTAACCCTAACCCTAATCCTAACTCTAAATGCTCTGGATTCTAACCATAACTCTAACCCTAATGTGCTCGATTATAACCCTAACACTCATTCGTCAATCTCAACACTAAGCGTAACCCTAAATGCACACGACTCTAACCCACAAGGCAATCCTGACCCGAAGCCTAACCCTAAACCTCGATTCTACCAACACAAACCCTAACCCTAATCCTAACCCTACTCCTATCCCTACCTCTATATGCACTCTAACCCTAACCCTAACCCAACCCCTAACACTAAAAATGCGCTTGATTCTAACCCTAACCCTAACCCTAACCCTAACCCTAACCCTCAATTCTACGAAACCTAACCCTCAACCTAACTCTAACCCTAACACTATCCTTAAATGCACTCGATTCTAACCCTCACCCTAAACATAACCCTAACCCTAACACTAATCCTAACCCTAAATGCAATGGATTCCAACCTTAACTCTAATCCTAATGTGCTTGATTCTAACACTAACTCTAAATCGTCAATCTCAACACTAACCCTCAGCCTAAATGCACTCGACTCTAACCCGAAAGGCAATCCTCACCCTAAGCCTAACCCTAACCCTCGATTCTACCAACACAAACCCTAACCCTATTCTTAACCCTACTCCTATCCCTACCTCTATGTGCACTCTAACCCTAACCGAACCCCTAACACTAAAAATGCGCTTGATTCTAACCCTAACCCTAACCCTCAATTGTATGAAACCTAACACTCAACCTAACTCTAACCCTAAAACTATCCTTAAATGCTCTCGATTCTAATCCTGACCCTAATAACCCTAACCCTAACCCTAAGCCTAAATGCAGTGGATTCTAACCATAACTCTAACCCTCATGTGCTTGATTCTAAGCCTAACACTAAATCGTCAATCTCAACACTAACCCTAACCCTAAATGCACTCGATTCTAACCCAAAAGGCAATCCTGTCCCTAAGCCTAACCCTAAACTTCGATTCTAAAAACACAAACCCTAACCCTAATCCTAACCCTAAATGCACTGTATTATAACCATAACTATAACCCTAATGTGCTCGATTCTAACTCTAACACTAAATGGTCAATTTCAAGACTATCCCTAAGCCTATATGCACTGCATTCTAACTCAAAAGCCATTCCTGACCCTAAGCCTAACCCCAAACCTCGATTCTACGAAAACAAGCCTTAACCCTAATCCGAACTCTACTCATACCCCTACCCTTAAATGCACTCTAAGCCATACCCTGAGGAAAACCACAACACTAAAAATGCGCCTGATTCTAACCCTAAGCCTAAGCCTAAGCCTAACCTTAAGCCTAACCCTCGATTCTACGAAAGCGAACGCTAAACCTAACTCTAACCCTAGCACTATCCTTAAAAGTTCTCGATTTTAACCCTGACCCTAACCCTAACCCTAACCCTAAATGCACTGAATTCTAACCATAACTCTAACCCTAAATGTGCTCGATTCAAACCCTAACACTAAATCGTCAATTTGAACACTAACGCAAAGCCTAAATACACGCCATTCAGATCCAAAATGCAATCCTGACCCTAAGCCGAAACCTAAACCTCGATTCTACCAACACAAACCTTAACCCTAATCCGAACCCTACTCCTACCACTAGCCCTAAAAGCACTTTAACCCTAACCCTCACCCAAACGCTAACACTAAAACTCTGCTTGATTCTAACCCTAACCCTCACCCTAAGCCTAACCCTAAGCTTAACCCTAAATGCACTGGATTCCAACCTTAACTGTATTCCTAATGTGCTTGATTCTAACACTAACTCTAAATCGTCAATCTCAACACTAACCCTAACCCTAAATGGACTCGATTCTAACCCAAAAGGCAATCCTGACACTAACCCTAACCCTACCCCTCGAATCTACGAAAGCTAACCTTCTACGTAACTGTACCCCTAACACTATCCTTAAATGCACTCGATTCTAACCCTCACCCTGAACATAACCCTAACCCTAACCCTAATCCTAACTCTAAATGCTCTGGATTCTAACCATAACTCTAACCCTAATGTGCTCGATTATAACCCTAACACTCATTCGTCAATCTCAACACTAAGCCTAACCCTAAATGCACTCGACTCTAACCCAAAAGGCAATCCTGACCCGAAGCCTAACCCTAAACCTCGATTCTACCAACACAAACCCTAACCCTAATCCTAACCCTACTCCTATCCCTACCTCTATATGCACTCTAACCCTAACCCTAACCCAACCCCTAACACTAAAAATGCGCTTGATTCTAACCCTAACCCTAACCCTAAGCCTCAATTCTACGAAACCTAACCCTCAACCTAACTCTAACCCTAACACTATCCTTAAATGCACTCGATTCTAACCCTCACCCTAAACAAAACCCTAACCCTAACCCTAATCCTAACCCTAAATGCACTGGATTCCAACCTTAACTCTAATCCTAATGTGCTTGATTCTAACACTAACTCTAAATCGTCAATCTCAACACTAACACTAACCCTAAATGCACTTGATTCTAACCCAAAAGACAATCCTGTCCCTAAGCCTAAGCCTAAATTTCGATTCTAAAAACACAAACCCTAACCCCAATCCTAACCCTAAATGCACTGTATTCTAACCATAACTGTAACCCTAATGTGCTCGATTCTACCCTAACACTAAATCGTCAATTTCAACACTATCCCTAAGCCTAAATGCACTGCATTCTAACAGAAAAGCCATTCCTGACCCTAAGCCTAACCCCAAACCTCGATTCTACCAACACAAACCTTAACCCTAATCCTAACTCTACTCATACCCCTACCCCTAAATGCACTCTAAGCCATACCCTGACGAAAACCACAACACTAAAAATGCGCCTGATTCTATCTAACCCTAAGCCTTAGCCTAAGCCTAACCTTAAGCCTAACCCTCGATTCTACGAAAGCGAACGCTAAACCTAACTCTAACCCTAGCACTATCCTTAAATGCTCTCGATTTTAACCCTGACCCTAACCCTAACCCTAACCCTAACCCTAAATGCACTGAATTCTAACCATGACTCTAACCCTAAATGTGCTCGATTCAAACCCTAATACTAAATCGTCAATTTGAACACTAACCCAAAGCCTAAATACATGCGATTCAGATCCAAAATGCAATCCTGACCTTAAGCCTAAACCTAAACCTCGATTCTACCAACACAAACCTTAACCCTAATCCTCAACCTAAGCCAAACCCTAAGCCTAAACCTCGATTCTACGAACGCTAACCCTAAACCTAACTCTAACCCTAGCATTATCCTTAAAAGCTCTCGATTCTAACCATGACCCTAAACCTAACCCTAACCCTAAGCCTAAGCCTAACCCTAACCCTAAATGCACTGGATTCTAACCATAACTCTAACACTAATGTGCTCGATTATAACCCTAACACTTAATCGTCAATCTCAACACCAAGCCTAACGCTAAATGCACTCGACTCTAACGGGAAAGGCAATCCTGACCCTAAGCCTAAACCTAAACCTCGATTCTACCAACACAAACCCTAACCCTAATCCTAACCCACTCCTCCCGTACCTCTAAATGCACTCAAACCCTAACCCTTACCCCAACCCTAACACTAAAAATGCACTTGATTCTAACCCTAATATTTATCCTAAGTCTCACCCGAACACTGACCCTCGATTTTATGAAAGCTAACCCTATACCTAACTCTAACCCTAACACTATCCTTAAATGCACTCGATTCTAACCCTCACCCTGAACATAACCCTAACCCTAACCCTAATCCTAACCCTAAATGCTCTGGATTCTAACCATAACTCTAACACTAATGTGCTCGATTATAACCCTAACACTCAATCGTGAATCTCAACACTAAGCCTAACGCTAAATGCACTCGACTCTAACCCGAAAGGCAATCCTGACCCTAAGCCTAACCCGAAACCTCGATTCTACCAACACAAACCCTAACCATAATCCTAACCCACTCCTGCCGTACCCCTAAATGCACTCAAACCCTAACCCTAACCCCAAACCTAACACTAAAAATGCGCTTGATTCAAACCCTAATCCTAACCCTAACGCTAACCCTAACACTAACCGTCGATTTTACGAAAGCTATCCTTATACCTAACTCTAACCCTAACACTATCCTTAAATGCACTCGATTCTAACCCTCACACTAAACATAACCCTAACCCTAACCCTAATCCTAACCCTAAATGCACTGGATTCCAACCTTAACTCTAATCCTAATGTGCTTGATTCTAACACTAACTCTAAATCGTCAATCTCAACACTAACCCTAACCCTAAATGGACTCGATTCTAACCCAAAAGGCAATCCTGACACTAACCCTAACCCTAACCCAACCCCTAACACTAAAAATGCGCTTGATTCTAACCCTAACCCTAACCCTAACCCTAACCCTCAATTCTACGAAACCTAACCCTCAACCTAACTCTAACCCTAAAACTATCCTTAAATGCTCTCGATTCTAATCCTGACCCTAATAACCCTAACCCTAACCCTAAGCCTAAATGCAGTGGATTCTAACCATAACTCTAACCCTAAATGTGCTCGATTCAAACCCTAACACTAAATCGTCAATTTGAACACTAACCCAAAGCCTAAATACACGCCACTCAGATCCAAAATGCAATCCTGACCCTAAGCCGAAACCTAAACCTCGATTCTACCAACACAAACCTTAACCCTAATCCGAACCCTACTCCTACCACTAGCCCTAAAAGCACTTTAACCCTAACCCTCACCCAAACGCTAACACTAAAACTCTGCTTGATTCTAACCCTAACCCTCACCCTAAGCCTAACCCTAAGCCTAACCCTAAATGCACTGGATTCCAACCTTAACTCTATTCCTAATGTGCTTGATTCTAACACTAACTCTAAATCGTCAATCTCAACACTAACCCTAACCCTAAATGGACTCGATTCTAACCCAAAAGGCAATCCTGACACTAACCCTAACCCTACCCCTCGAATCTACGAAAGCTAACCTTCTACGTAACTGTACCCCTAACACTATCCTTAAATGCACTCGATTCTAACCCTCACCCTGAACATAACCCTAACCCTAACCCTAATCCTAACTCTAAATGCTCTGGATTCTAACCATAACTCTAACCCTAATGTGCTCGATTATAACCCTAACACTCATTCGTCAATCTCAACACTAAGCCTAACCCTAAATGCACTCGACTCTAACCCAAAAGGCAATCCTGACCCGAAGCCTAACCCTAAACCTCGATTCTACCAACACAAACCCTAACCCTAATCCTAACCCTACTCCTATCCCTACCTCTGTATGCACTCTAACCGTAACCCTAACCCAACCCCTAACACTAAAAATGCGCTTGATTCTAACCCTAACCCTAACCCTAACCCTAAGCCTCAATTCTACGAAACCTAACCCTCAACCTAACTCTAACCCTAACACTATCCTTAAATGCACTCGATTCTAACCCTCACCCTAAACAAAACCCTAACCCTAACCCTAATCCTAACCCTAAATGCACTGGATTCCAACCTTAACTCTAATCCTAATGTGCTTGATTCTAACACTAACTCTAAATCGTCAATCTCAACACTAACACTAACCCTAAATGCACTTGATTCTAACCCAAAAGACAATCCTGTCCCTAAGCCTAACCCTAAATTTCGATTCTAAAAACACAAACCCTAACCCCAATCCTAACCCTAAATGCACTGTATTCTAACCATAACTGTAACCCTAATGTGCTCGATTCTAACCCTAACACTAAATCGTCAATTTCAACACTATCCCTAAGCCTAAATGCACTGCATTCTAACAGAAAAGCCATTCCTGACCCTAAGCCTAACCCCAAACCTCGATTCTACCAACACAAACCTTAACCCTAATCCTAACTCTATTCATACCCCTACCCCTAAATGCACTCTAAGCCATACCCTGACGAAAACCACAACACTAAAAATGCGCCTGATTCTAACCCTAAGCCTAAGCCTAAGCCTAACCTTAAGCCTAACCCTCGATTCTACGAAAGCGAACGCTAAACCTAACTCTAACCCTAGCACTATCCTTAAAAGTTCTCGATTTTAACCCTGACCCTAACCCTAACCCTAACCCTAAATGCACTGAATTCTAACCATAACTCTAACCCTAAATGTGCTCGATTCAAACCCTAACACTAAATCGTCAATTTGAACACTAACCCAAAGCCTAAATACACGCCATTCAGATCCAAAATGCAATCCTGACCCTAAGCCGAAACCTAAACCTCGATTCTACCAACACAAACCTTAACCCTAATCCGAACCCTACTCCTACCACTAGCCCTAAAAGCACTTTAACCCTAACCCTCACCCAAACGCTAACACTAAAACTCTGCTTGATTCTAACCCTAACCCTCACCCTAAGCCTAACCCTAAGCCTAACCCTAAATGCACTGGATTCCAACCTTAACTGTATTCCTAATGTGCTTGATTCTAACACTAACTCTAAATCGTCAATCTCAACACTAACCCTAACCCTAAATGGACTCGATTCTAACCCAAAAGGCAATCCTGACACTAACCCTAACCCTACCCTCGAATCTACGAAAGCTAACCTTCTACGTAACTGTACCCCTAACACTATCCTTAAATGCACTCGATTCTAACCCTCACCCTGAATATAACCCTAACCCTAACCCTAATCCTAACTCTAAATGCTCTGGATTCTAACCATAACTCTAACCCTAATGTGCTCGATTATAACCCTAACACTCATTCGTCAATCTCAACACTAAGCCTAACCCTAAATGCACTCGACTCTAACCCAAAAGGCAATCCTGACCCGAAGCCTAACCCTAAACCTCGATTCTACCAACACAAACCCTAACCCTAATCCTAACCCTGCTCCTATCCTACCTCTATATGCACTCTAACCCTAACCTAACCCAACCCCTAACACTAAAAATGCGCTTGATTCTAACCCTAACCCTAACCCTAACCCTAAGCCTCAATTCTACGAAACCTAACCCTCAACCTAACTCTAACCCTAACACTATCCTTAAATGCACTCGATTCTAACCCTCACCCTAAACAAAACCCTAACCCTAACCCTAATCCTAACCCTAAATGCACTGGATTCCAACCTTAACTCTAATCCTAATGTGCTTGATTCTAACACTAACTCTAAATCGTCAATCTCAACATTAACACTAACCCTAAATGCACTTGATTCTAACCCAAAAGACAATCCTGTCCCTAAGCCTAAGCCTAAATTTCGATTCTAAAAACACAAACCCTAACCCCAATCCTAACCCTAAATGCACTGTATTCTAACCATAACTGTAACCCTAATGTGCTCGATTCTACCCTAACACTAAATCGTCAATTTCAACACTATCCCTAAGCCTAAATGCACTGCATTCTAACAGAAAAGCCATTCCTGACCCTAAGCCTAACCCCAAACCTCGATTCTACCAACACAAACCTTAACCCTAATCCTAACTCTACTCATACCCCTACCCCTAAATGCACTCTAAGCCATACCCTGACGAAAACCACAACACTAAAAATGCGCCTGATTCTAACCCTAAGCCTTAGCCTAAGCCTAACCTTAAGCCTAACCCTCGATTCTACGAAAGCGAACGCTAAACCTAACTCTAACCCTAGCACTATCCTTAAATGCTCTCGATTTTAACCCTGACCCTAACCCTAACCCTAACCCTAACCCTAAATGCACTGAATTCTAACCATGACTCTAACCCTAAATGTGCTCGATTCAAACCCTAATACTAAATCGTCAATTTGAACACTAACCCAAAGCCTAAATACATGCGATTCAGATCCAAAATGCAATCCTGACCTTAAGCCTAAACCTAAACCTCGATTCTACCAACACAAACCTTAACCCTAATCCTCAACCTAAGCCAAACCCTAAGCCTAAACCTCGATTCTACGAACGCTAACCCTAAACCTAACTCTAACCCTAGCATTATCCTTAAAAGCTCTCGATTCTAACCATGACCCTAAACCTAACCCTAACCCTAAGCCTAAGCCTAACCCTAACCCTAAATGCACTGGATTCTAACCATAACTCTAACACTAATGTGCTCGATTATAACCCTAACACTGAATCGTCAATCTCAACACCAAGCCTAACGCTAAATGCACTCGACTCTAACGGGAAAGGCAATCCTGACCCTAAGCCTAACCCTAAACCTCGATTCTACCAACACAAACCCTAACCCTAATCCTAACCCACTCCTCCCGTACCTCTAAATGCACTCAAACCCTAACCCTAACCCCAACCCTAACACTAAAAATGCACTTGATTCTAACCCTAATATTTATCCTAAGTCTCACCCGAACACTGACCCTCGATTCTATGAAAGCTAACCCTATACCTAACTCTAACCCTAACACTATCCTTAAATGCACTCGATTCTAACCCTCACCCTGAACATAACCCTAACCCTAACCCTAATCCTAACTCTAAATGCTCTGGATTCTAACCATAACTCTAACCCTAATGTGCTCGATTATAACCCTAACACTCATTCGTCAATCTCAACACGAAGCCTAACCCTAAATGCACTCGACTCTAACCCAAAAGGCAATCCTGACCCGAAGCCTAACCCTAAACCTCGATTCTACCAACACAAACCCTAACCCTAATCCTAACCCTACTCCTATCCCTACCTCTATATGCACTCTAACCGTAACCCTAACCCAACCCCTAACACTAAAAATGCGCTTGATTCTAACCCTAACCCTAACCCTAACCCTAAGCCTCAATTCTACGAAACCTAACCCTCAACCTAACTCTAACCCTAACACTATCCTTAAATGCACTCGATTCTAACCCTCACCCTAAACAAAACCCTAACCCTAACCCTAATCCTAACCCTAAATGCACTGGATTCCAACCTTAACTCTAATCCTAATGTGCTTGATTCTAACACTAACTCTAAATCGTCAATCTCAACACTAACACTAACCCTAAATGCACTTGATTCTAACCCAAAAGACAATCCTGTCCCTAAGCCTAAGCCTAAATTTCGATTCTAAAAACACAAACCCTAACCCCAATCCTAACCCTAAATGCACTGTATTCTAACCATAACTGTAACCCTAATGTGCTCGATTCTAACCCTAACACTAAATCGTCAATTTCAACACTATCCCTAAGCCTAAATGCACTGCATTCTAACAGAAAAGCCATTCCTGACCCTAAGCCTAACCCCAAACCTCGATTCTACCAACACAAACCTTAACCCTAATCCTAACTCTACTCATACCCCTACCCCTAAATGCACTCTAAGCCATACCCTGACGAAAACCACAACACTAAAAATGCGCCTGATTCTAACCCTAAGCCTTAGCCTAAGCCTAACCTTAAGCCTAACCCTCGATTCTACGAAAGCGAACGCTAAACCTAACTCTAACCCTAGCACTATCCTTAAAAGTTCTCGATTTTAACCCTGACCCTAACCCTAACCCTAACCCTAAATGCACTGAATTCTAACCATAACTCTAACCCTAAATGTGCTCGATTCAAACCCTAACACTAAATCGTCAATTTGAACACTAACCCAAAGCCTAAATACACGCCATTCAGATCCAAAATGCAATCCTGACCCTAAGCCGAAACCTAAACCTCGATTCTACCAACACAAACCTTAACCCTAATCCGAACCCTACTCCTACCACTAGCCCTAAAAGCACTTTAACCCTAACCCTCACCCAAACGCTAACACTAAAACTCTGCTTGATTCTAACCCTAACCCTCACCCTAAGCCTAACCCTAAGCCTAACCCTAAATGCACTGGATTCCAACCTTAACTCTATTCCTAATGTGCTTGATTCTAACACTAACTCTAAATCGTCAATCTCAACACTAACCCTAACCCTAAATGGACTCGATTCTAACCCAAAAGGCAATCCTGACACTAACCCTAACCCTAACCCTCGAATCTACGAAAGCTAACCTTCTACGTAACTGTACCCCTAACACTATCCTTAAATGCACTCGATTCTAACCCTCACCCTGAACATAACCCTAACCCTAACCCTAATCCTAACCTTAAATGCTCTGGATTCTAACCATAACTCTAACACTAATGTGCTCGATTATAACCCTAACACTCAATCGTGAATCTCAACACTAAGCCTAACGCTAAATGCACTCGACTCTAACCCGAAAGGCAATCCTGACCCTAAGCCTAACCCGAAACCTCGATTCTACCAACACAAACCCTAACCATAATCCTAACCCACTCCTGCCGTACCCCTAAATGCACTCAAACCCTAACCCTAACCCCAAAGCTAACACTAAAAATGCGCTTGATTCAAACCCTAATCCTAACCCTAACCCTAACCCTAACACTAACCCTCGATTTTACGAAAGCTATCCTTATACCTAACTCTAACCCTAACACTATCCTTAAATGCACTCGATTCTAACCCTCACACTAAACATAACCCTAACCCTAACCCTAATCCTAACCCTAAATGCACTGGATTCCAACCTTAACTCTAATCCTAATGTGCTTGATTCTAACACTAACTCTAAATCGTCAATCTCAACACTAACCCTAACCCTAAATGGACTCGATTCTAACCCAAAAGGCAATCCTGACACTAACCCTAACCCTAACCCTCGAATCTACGAAAGCTAACCTTCTACATAACTGTACCCCTAACACTATCTTTAAATGCACTCGATTCTAACCCTAACCCTGAACATAACCCTAACCCTAACCCTAATCCTACCTCTAAATGCTCTGGAATCTAACCATAACTCTAACCCTAATGTGCTCGATTATAACCCTAACACTCATTCGTCAATCTCAACACGAAGCCTAACCCTAAATGCACTCGACTCTAACCCAAAAGGCAATCCTGACCCGAAGCCTAACCCTAAACCTCGATTCTACCAACACAAACCCTAACCCTAATCCTAACCCTACTCCTATCCCTACCTCTATATGCACTCTAACCCTAACCCTAACCCAACCCCTAACACTAAAAATGCGCTTGATTCTAACCCTAACCCTAACCCTAACCCTAACCCTAACCCTCAATTCTACGAAACCTAACCCTCAACCTAACTCTAACCCTAACACTATCCTTAAATGCACTCGATTCTAACCCTCACCCTAAACGTAACCCTAACCCTAACACTAATACTAACCCTAAATGCAATGGATTCCAACCTTAACTCTAATCCTAATGTGCTTGATTCTAACACTAACTCTAAATCGTCAATCTCAACACTAACCCTCAGCCTAAATGCACTCGACTCTAACCCGAAAGGCAATCCTCACCCTAAGCCTAAACCTAACCCTCGATTCTACCAACACAAACCCTAACCCTATTCTTAACCCTACTCCTATCCCTACCTCTATGTGCACTCTAACCCTAACCGAACCCCTAACACTAAAAATGCGCTTGATTCTAACCCTAACCCTAACCCTCAATTGTACGAAACCTAACACTCAACCTAACTCTAACCCTAAAACTATCCTTAAATGCTCTCGATTCTAATCCTGACCCTAATAACCCTAACCCTAACCCTAAGCCTAAATGCAGTGGATTCTAACCATAACTCTAACCCTCATGTGCTTGATTCTAAGCCTAACACTAAATCGTCAATCTCAACACTAACCTAACCCTAAATGCACTCGATTCTAACCCAAAAGGCAATCCTGTCCCTAAGCCTAACCCTAAACTTCGATTCTAAAAACACAAACCCTAACCCTAATCCTAACCCTAAATGCACTGTATTATAACCATAACTATAACCCTAATGTGCTCGATTCTAACCCTAACACTAAATGGTCAATTTCAACACTATCCCTAAGCCTATATCCACTGCATTCTAACTCAAAAGCCATTCCTGACCCTAAGCCTAACCCCAAACCTCGATCTATGAAAACAAACCTTAACCCTAATCCGAACTCTACTCATACCCCTACCCTTAAATGCACTCTAAGCCATACCCTGAGGAAAACCACAACACTAAAAATGCGCCTGATTCTAACCCTAAGCCTAAGCCTAAGCCTAACCTTAAGCCTAACCCTCGATTCTACGAAAGCGAACGCTAAACCTAACTCTAACCCTAGCACTATCCTTAAAAGTTCTCGATTTTAACCCTGACCCTAACCCTAACCCTAACCCTAAATGCACTGAATTCTAACCATAACTCTAACCCTAAATGTGCTCGATTCAAACCCTAACACTAAATCGTCAATTTGAACACTAACCCAAAGCCTAAATACACGCCATTCAGATCCAAAATGCAATCCTGACCCTAAGCCGAAACCTAAACCTCGATTCTACCAACACAAACCTTAACCCTAATCCGAACCCTACTCCTACCACTAGCCCTAAAAGCACTTTAACCCTAACCCTCACCCAAACGCTAACACTAAAACTCTGCTTGATTCTAACCCTAACCCTCACCCTAAGCCTAACCCTAAGCCTAACCCTAAATGCACTGGATTCCAACCTTAACTCTATTCCTAATGTGCTTGATTCTAACACTAACTCTAAATCGTCAATCTCAACACTAACCCTAACCCTAAATGGACTCGATTCTAACCCAAAAGGCAATCCTGACACTAACCCTAACCCTACCCCTCGAATCTACGAAAGCTAACCTTCTACGTAACTGTACCCCTAACACTATCCTTAAATGCACTCGATTCTAACCCTCACCCTGAATATAACCCTAACCCTAACCCTAATCCTAACTCTAAATGCTCTGGATTCTAACCATAACTCTAACCCTAATGTGCTCGATTATAACCCTAACACTCATTCGTCAATCTCAACACTAAGCCTAACCCTAAATGCACTCGACTCTAACCCAAAAGGCAATCCTGACCCGAAGCCTAACCCTAAACCTCGATTCTACCAACACAAACCCTAACCCTAATCCTAACCCTACTCCTATCCCTACCTCTATATGCACTCTAACCCTAACCCTAACCCAACCCCTAACACTAAAAATGCGCTTGATTCTAACCCTAACCCTAAGCCTCAATTCTACGAAACCTAACCCTCAACCTAACTCTAACCCTAACACTATCCTTAAATGCACTCGATTCTAACCCTCACCCTAAACAAAACCCTAACCCTAACCCTAATCCTAACCCTAAATGCACTGGATTCCAACCTTAACTCTAATCCTAATGTGCTTGATTCTAACACTAACTCTAAATCGTCAATCTCAACACTAACACTAACCCTAAATGCACTTGATTCTAACCCAAAAGACAATCCTGTCCCTAAGCCTAAGCCTAAATTTCGATTCTAAAAAACACAATCCCTAACCCCAATCCTAACCCTAAATGCACTGTATTCTAACCATAACTGTAACCCTAATGTGCTCGATTCTACCCTAACACTAAATCGTCAATTTCAACACTATCCCTAAGCCTAAATGCACTGCATTCTAACAGAAAAGCCATTCCTGACCCTAAGCCTAACCCCAAACCTCGATTCTACCAACACAAACCTTAACCCTAATCCTAACTCTACTCATACCCCTACCCCTAAATGCACTCTAAGCCATACCCTGACGAAAACCACAACACTAAAAATGCGCCTGATTCTAACCCTAAGCCTTAGCCTAAGCCTAACCTTAAGCCTAACCCTCGATTCTACGAAAGCGAACGCTAAACCTAACTCTAACCCTAGCACTATCCTTAAATGCTCTCGATTTTAACCCTGACCCTAACCCTAACCCTAACCCTAACCCTAAATGCACTGAATTCTAACCATGACTCTAACCCTAAATGTGCTCGATTCAAACCCTAATACTAAATCGTCAATTTGAACACTAACCCAAAGCCTAAATACATGCGATTCAGATCCAAAATGCAATCCTGACCTTAAGCCTAAACCTAAACCTCGATTCTACCAACACAAACCTTAACCCTAATCCTCAACCTAAGCCAAACCCTAAGCCTAAACCTCGATTCTACGAACGCTAACCCTAAACCTAACTCTAACCCTAGCATTATCCTTAAAAGCTCTCGATTCTAACCATGACCCTAAACCTAACCCTAACCCTAAGCCTAAGCCTAACCCTAACCCTAAATGCACTGGATTCTAACCATAACTCTAACACTAATGTGCTCGATTATAACCCTAACACTGAATCGTCAATCTCAACACCAAGCCTAACGCTAAATGCACTCGACTCTAACGGGAAAGGCAATCCTGACCCTAAGCCTAACCCTAAACCTCGATTCTACCAACACAAACCCTAACCCTAATCCTAACCCACTCCTCCCGTACCTCTAAATGCACTCAAACCCTAACCCTAACCCCAACCCTAACACTAAAAATGCACTTGATTCTAACCCTAATATTTATCCTAAGTCTCACCCGAACACTGACCCTCGATTCTATGAAAGCTAACCCTATACCTAACTCTAACCCTAACACTATCCTTAAATGCACTCGATTCTAACCCTCACCCTGAACATAACCCTAACCCTAACCCTAATCCTAACCCTAAATGCTCTGGATTCTAACCATAACTCTAACACTAATGTGCTCGATTATAACCCTAACACTCAATCGTGAATCTCAACACTAAGCCTAACGCTAAATGCACTCGACTCTAACCCGAAAGGCAATCCTGACCCTAAGCCTAACCCGAAACCTCGATTCTACCAACACAAACCCTAACCATAATCCTAACCCACTCCTGCCGTACCCCTAAATGCACTCAAACCCTAACCCTAACCCCAAAGCTAACACTAAAAATGCGCTTGATTCAAACCCTAATCCTAACCCTAACCCTAACCCTAACACTAACCCTCGATTTTACGAAAGCTATCCTTATACCTAACTCTAACCCTAACACTATCCTTAAATGCACTCGATTCTAACCCTCACACTAAACATAACCCTAACCCTAACCCTAATCCTAACCCTAAATGCACTGGATTCCAACCTTAACTCTAATCCTAATGTGCTTGATTCTAACACTAACTCTAAATCGTCAATCTCAACACTAACCCTAACCCTAAATGGACTCGATTCTAACCCAAAAGGCAATCCTGACACTAACCCTAACCCTAACCCTCGAGTCTACGAAAGCTAACCTTCTACATAACTGTACCCCTAACACTATCCTTAAATGCACTCGATTCTAACCCTAACCCTGAACATAACCCTAACCCTAACACTAATCCTACCTCTAAATGCTCTGGAATCTAACCATAACTCTAACCCTAATGTGCTCGATTATAACCCTAACACTCATTCGTCAATCTCAACACGAAGCCTAACCCTAAATGCACTCGACTCTAACCCAAAAGGCAATCCTGACCCGAAGCCTAACCCTAAACCTCGATTCTACCAACACAAACCCTAACCCTAATCCTAACCCTACTCCTATCCCTACCTCTATATGCACTCTAACCCTAACCTTAACCCAACCCCTAACACTAAAAATGCGCTTGATTCTAACCCTAACCCTAACCCTAACCCTCAATTCTACGAAACCTAACCCTCAACCTAACTCTAACCCTAAAACTATCCTTAAATGCTCTCGATTCTAATCCTGACCCTAATAACCCTAACCCTAACCCTAAGCCTAAATGCAGTGGATTCTAACCATAACTCTAACCCTCATGTGCTTGATTCTAAGCCTAACACTAAATCCTCAATCTCAACACTAACCCTAACCCTAAATGCACTCGATTCTAACCCAAAAGGCAATCCTGTCCCTAAGCTTAACCCTAAATTTCGATTCTAAAAACACAAACCCTAACCCTAATCCTAACCTTAAATGCAGTGTATTCTAACCATAACTATAACCCTAATGTGCTCGATTCTAACCCTAACACTAAATGGTCAATTTCAACACTATCCCTAAGCCTAAATGCACTGCATTCTAACTCAAAAGCCATTCCTGACCCTAAGCCTAACCCCAAACCTCGATTCTACGAAAACAAACCTTAACCCTAATCCGAACTCTACTCATACCCCTACCCTTAAATGCACTCTAAGCCATACCCTGAGGAAAACCACAACACTAAAAATGCGCCTGATTCTAACCCTAAGCCTAAGCCTAAGCCTAACCTTAAGCCTAACCCTCGATTCTACGAAAGCGAACGCTAAACCTAACTCTAACCCTAGCACTATCCTTAAAAGTTCTCGATTTTAACCCTGACCCTAACCCTAACCCTAACCCTAAATGCACTGAATTCTAACCATAACTCTAACCCTAAATGTGCTCGATTCAAACCCTAACACTAAATCGTCAATTTGAACACTAACCCAAAGCCTAAATACACGCCATTCAGATCCAAAATGCAATCCTGACCCTAAGCCGAAACCTAAACCTCGATTCTACCAACACAAACCTTAACCCTAATCCGAACCCTACTCCTACCACTAGCCCTAAAAGCACTTTAACCCTAACCCTCACCCAAACGCTAACACTAAAACTCTGCTTGATTCTAACCCTAACCCTCACCCTAAGCCTAACCCTAAGCCTAACCCTAAATGCACTGGATTCCAACCTTAACTCTATTCCTAATGTGCTTGATTCTAACACTAACTCTAAATCGTCAATCTCAACACTAACCCTAACCCTAAATGGACTCGATTCTAACCCAAAAGGCAATCCTGACACTAACCCTAACCCTACCCCTCGAATCTACGAAAGCTAACCTTCTACGTAACTGTACCCCTAACACTATCCTTAAATGCACTCGATTCTAACCCTCACCCTGAACATAACCCTAACCCTAACCCTAATCCTAACTCTAAATGCTCTGGATTCTAACCATAACTCTAACCCTAATGTGCTCGATTATAACCCTAACACTCATTCGTCAATCTCAACACTAAGCCTAACCCTAAATGCACTCGACTCTAACCCAAAAGGCAATCCTGACCCGAAGCCTAACCCTAAACCTCGATTCTACCAACACAAACCCTAACCCTAATCCTAACCCTACTCCTATCCCTACCTCTATATGCACTCTAACCGTAACCCTAACCCAACCCCTAACACTAAAAATGCGCTTGATTCTAACCCTAACCCTAACCCTAACCCTAAGCCTCAATTCTACGAAACCTAACCCTCAACCTAACTCTAACCCTAACACTATCCTTAAATGCACTCGATTCTAACCCTCACCCTAAACAAAACCCTAACCCTAACCCTAATCCTAACCCTAAATGCACTGGATTCCAACCTTAACTCTAATCCTAATGTGCTTGATTCTAACACTAACTCTAAATCGTCAATCTCAACACTAACACTAACCCTAAATGCACTTGATTCTAACCCAAAAGACAATCCTGTCCCTAAGCGCAACCCTAAATTTCGATTCTAAAAACACAAACCCTAACCCCAATCCTAACCCTAAATGCACTGTATTCTAACCATAACTGTAACCCTAATGTGCTCGATTCTACCCTAACACTAAATCGTCAATTTCAACACTATCCCTAAGCCTAAATGCACTGCATTCTAACAGAAAAGCCATTCCTGACCCTAAGCCTAACCCCAAACCTCGATTCTACCAACACAAACCTTAACCCTAATCCTAACTCTACTCATACCCCTACCCCTAAATGCACTCTAAGCCATACCCTGACGAAAACCACAACACTAAAAATGCGCCTGATTCTAACCCTAAGCCTTAGCCTAAACCTAACCTTAAGCCTAACCCTCGATTCTACGAAAGCGAACGCTAAACCTAACTCTAACCCTAGCACTATCCTTAAATGCTCTGGATTTTAACCCTGACCCTAACCCTAACCCTAACCCTAACCCTAAATGCACTGAATTCTAACCATGACTCTAACCCTAAATGTGCTCGATTCAAACCCTAATACTAAATCGTCAATTTGAACACTAACCCAAAGCCTAAATACATGCGATTCAGATCCAAAATGCAATCCTGACCTTAAGCCTAAACCTAAACCTCGATTCTACCAACACAAACCTTAACCCTAATCCTCAACCTAAGCCAAACCCTAAGCCTAAACCTCGATTCTACGGACGCTAACCCTAAACCTAACTCTAACCCTAGCATTATCCTTAAAAGCTCTCGATTCTAACCATGACCCTAAACCTAACCCTAACCCTAAGCCTAAGCCTAACACTAACCCTAAATGCACTGGATTCTAACCATAACTCTAACACTAATGTGCTCGATTATAACCCTAACACTGAATCGTCAATCTCAACACCAAGCCTAACGCTAAATGCACTCGACTCTAACGGGAAAGGCAATCCTGACCCTAAGCCTAACCCTAAACCTCGATTCTACCAACACAAACACTAACCCTAATCCTAACCCACTCCTCCCGTACCTCTAAATGCACTCAAACCCTAACCCTAACCCCAACCCTAACACTAAAAATGCACTTGATTCTAACCCTAATATTTATCCTAAGTCTCACCCGAACACTGACCCTCGATTCTATGAAAGCTAACCCTATACCTAACTCTAACCCTAACACTATCCTTAAATGCACTCGATTCTAACCCTCACCCTGAACATAACCCTAACCCTAACCCTAATCCTAACTCTAAATGCTCTGGATTCTAACCATAACTCTAACCCTAATGTGCTCGATTATAACCCTAACACTCATTCGTCAATCTCAACACTAAGCCTAACCCTAAATGCACTCGACTCTAACCCAAAAGGCAATCCTGACCCGAAGCCTAACCCTAAACCTCGATTCTACCAACACAAACCCTAACCCTAATCCTAACCCTACTCCTATCCCTACCTCTATATGCACTCTAACCCTAACCCTAACCCAACCCCTAACACTAAAAATGCGCTTGATTCTAACCCTAACCCTAACCCTAACCCTAAGCCTCAATTCTACGAAACCTAACCCTCAACCTAACTCTAACCCTAACACTATCCTTAAATGCACTCGATTCTAACCCTCACCCTAAACAAAACCCTAACCCTAACCCTAATCCTAACCCTAAATGCACTGGATTCCAACCTTAACTCTAATCCTAATGTGCTTGATTCTAACACTAACTCTAAATCGTCAATCTCAACACTAACCCTAACCCTAAATGCACTTGATTCTAACCCAAAAGACAATCCTGTCCCTAAGCCTAAGCCTAAATTTCGATTCTAAAAACACAAACCCTAACCCCAATCCTAACCCTAAATGCACTGTATTCTAACCATAACTGTAACCCTAATGTGCTCGATTCTAACCCTAACACTAAATCGTCAATTTCAACACTATCCCTAAGCCTAAATGCACTGCATTCTAACAGAAAAGCCATTCCTGACCCTAAGCCTAACCCCAAACCTCGATTCTACCAACACAAACCTTAACCCTAATCCTAACTCTACTCATACCCCTACCCCTAAATGCACTCTAAGCCATACCCTGACGAAAACCACAACACTAAAAATGCGCCTGATTCTAACCCTAAGCCTTAGCCTAAGCCTAACCTTAAGCCTAACCCTCGATTCTACGAAAGCGAACGCTAAACCTAACTCTAACCCTAGCACTATCCTTAAATGCTCTGGATTTTAACCCTGACCCTAACCCTAACCCTAACCCTAACCCTAAATGCACTGAATTCTAACCATGACTCTAACCCTAAATGTGCTCGATTCAAACCCTAATACTAAATCGTCAATTTGAACACTAACCCAAAGCCTAAATACATGCGATTCAGATCCAAAATGCAATCCTGACCTTAAGCCTAAACCTAAACCTCGATTCTACCAACACAAACCTTAACCCTAATCCTCAACCTAAGCCAAACCCTAAGCCTAAACCTCGATTCTACGAACGCTAACCCTAAACCTAACTCTAACCCTAGCATTATCCTTAAAAGCTCTCGATTCTAACCATGACCCTAAACCTAACCCTAACCCTAAGCCTAAGCCTAACCCTAACCCTAAATGCACTGGATTCTAACCATAACTCTAACACTAATGTGCTCGATTATAACCCTAACACTGAATCGTCAATCTCAACACCAAGCCTAACGCTAAATGCACTCGACTCTAACGGGAAAGGCAATCCTGACCCTAAGCCTAACCCTAAACCTCGATTCTACCAACACAAACCCTAACCCTAATCCTAACCCACTCCTCCCGTACCTCTAAATGCACTCAAACCCTAACCCTAACCCCAACCCTAACACTAAAAATGCACTTGATTCTAACCCTAATATTTATCCTAAGTCTCACCCGAACACTGACCCTCGATTCTATGAAAGCTAACCCTATACCTAACTCTAACCCTAACACTATCCTTAAATGCACTCGATTCTAACCCTCACCCTGAACATAACCCTAACCCTAACCCTAATCCTAACCTTAAATGCTCTGGATTCTAACCATAACTCTAACACTAATGTGCTCGATTATAACCCTAACACTCAATCGTGAATCTCAACACTAAGCCTAACGCTAAATGCACTCGACTCTAACCCGAAAGGCAATCCTGACCCTAAGCCTAACCCGAAACCTCGATTCTACCAACACAAACCCTAACCATAATCCTAACCCACTCCTGCCGTACCCCTAAATGCACTCAAACCCTAACCCTAACCCCAAAGCTAACACTAAAAATGCGCTTGATTCAAACCCTAATCCTAACCCTAACCCTAACCCTAACACTAACCCTCGATTTTACGAAAGCTATCCTTATACCTAACTCTAACCCTAACACTATCCTTAAATGCACTCGATTCTAACCCTCACACTAAACATAACCCTAACCCTAACCCTAATCCTAACCCTAAATGCACTGGATTCCAACCTTAACTCTAATCCTAATGTGCTTGATTCTAACACTAACTCTAAATCGTCAATCTCAACACTAACCCTAACCCTAAATGGACTCGATTCTAACCCAAAAGGCAATCCTGACACTAACCCTAACCCTAACCCTCGAATCTACGAAAGCTAACCTTCTACATAACTGTACCCCTAACACTATCGTTAAATGCACTCGATTCTAACCCTAACCCTGAACATAACCCTAACCCTAACCCTAATCCTACCTCTAAATGCTCTGGAATCTAACCATAACTCTAACCCTAATGTGCTCGATTATAACCCTAACACTCATTCGTCAATCTCAACACGAAGCCTAACCCTAAATGCACTCGACTCTAACCCAAAAGGCAATCCTGACCCGAAGCCTAACCCTAAACCTCGATTCTACCAACACAAACCCTAACCCTAATCCTAACCCTACTCCTATCCCTACCTCTATATGCACTCTAACCCTAACCCTAACCCAACCCCTAACACTAAAAATGCGCTTGATTCTAACCCTAACCCTAACCCTAACCCTAACCGTAACCCTCAATTCTACGAAACCTAACCCTCAACCTAACTCTAACCCTAACACTATCCTTAAATGCTCTCGATTCTAATCCTGACCCTAATAACCCTAACCCTAACCCTAAGCCTAAATGCAGTGGATTCTAACCATAACTCTAACCCTCATGTGCTTGATTCTAAGCCTAACACTAAATCCTCAATCTCAACACTAACCCTAACCCTAAATGCACTCGATTCTAACCCAAAAGGCAATCCTGTCCCTAAGCTTAACCCTAAATTTCGATTCTATAAACACAAACCCTAACCCTAATCCTAACCTTAAATGCAGTGCATTCTAACCATAACTATAACCCTAATGTGCTCGATTCTAACCCTAACACTAAATGGTCAATTTCAACACTATCCCTAAGCCTAAATGCACTGCATTCTAACCCAAAAGCCATTCCTGACCCTAAGCCTAACCCCAAACCTCGATTCTACGAAAATAAACCTTAACCCTAATCCTAACTCTGCTCATACCCCTACCCTTAAATGCACTCTAAGCCATACCCTGACGAAAACCAAACGCTAAAAATGCGCCTGATTCTAACCCTAAGCTTAAGCCTAAGCCTAACTT
Source organism: Notamacropus eugenii (assembly GCF_028372415.1). Lineage (NCBI taxonomy): Eukaryota > Metazoa > Chordata > Mammalia > Diprotodontia > Macropodidae > Notamacropus > Notamacropus eugenii. The sequence goes on from NC_092873.1 coordinate 9,455,154, forward strand.
TAAGCCTAACCCTCGATTCTAAGAAAGCGAACGCTAAACATAACTCTAACCCTAGCACTATCCTTAAAAGCTCTTGATTTTAACCCTGACCCTAACCCTAACCCTAAATGCACTGAATTCTAACCATAACTCTAACCCTAAATGTGCTCGATTCAAACCCTAACACTAAATCGTCAATTTGAACACTAACCCAATGCCTAAATACACGCCATTCAGATCCAAAATGCAATCCTGACCCTAAGCCTAACCCTTACCCTCGATTCTACGAACACAAACCTTAACCCTAATCCGAACCCTACCCCTACCACTAGCCCTAAAAGCACTTTAACCCTAACCCTCACCCAAACGCTAACACTAAAACTCTGCTTGATTCTAACCCTAACCCTCACCCTAAGCCTAACCCTAAGCCTAACCCTAAATGCACTGGATTCCAACCTTAACTCTATTCCTAATGTGCTTGATTCTAACACTAACTCTAAATCGTCAATCTCAACACTAACCCTAACCCTAAATGGACTCGATTCTAACCCAAAAGGCAATCCTGACACTAACCCTAACCCTACCCCTCGAATCTACGAAAGCTAACCTTCTACATAACTGTACCCCTAACACTATCCTTAAATGCACTCGATTCTAACCCTAACCCTGAACATAACCCTAACCCTAACCCTAATCCTAACTCTAAATGCTCTGGATTCTAACCATAACTCTAACCCTAATGTGCTCGATTATAACCCTAACACTCATTCGTCAATCTCAGCACTAAGCCTAACCCTAAATGCACTCGATTCTAACCCAAAAGGCAATCCTGTCCCTAAGCCTAACCCTAAACTTCGATTCTAAAAACACAAACCCTAATCCTAACCCTAAATGCAGTGTAATCTAACCATAACTATAACCCTAATGTGCTCGATTCTAACCCTAACACTAAATCGTCAATTTCAACACTATCCGTAGGCCTAAATGCACTGCATTCTAACCCAAAAGCCATTCCAGACCCTAAGACTAACCCCAAACCTTGATTCTACTAACACAAACCTTAACCCTAATCCTAACTCTACTCATACCCCTACCCCTAAATGCACTCTAAGCCATACCCTGACGAAAACCACAACACTAAAAAGGCGCCTGATTCTAACCCTAAGACTAAGCCTAAGCCTAACCTTAAGCCTAACCCTCGATTATACGAAAGCGAACGCTAAACCTAACTCTAACCCTAGCACTATCCTTAAAAGTTCTCTATTTTAACCCTGACCCTAACCCTAACCCTAACTCTAAATGCACTGAATTCTAACCATAACTCTAACCCTAAATGTGCTCGATTCAAACCCTAACACTAAATCGTCAATTTGAACACTAACCCAAAGCCTAAATACACGCCATTCAGATCCAAAATGCAATCCTGACCCTAAGCCGAAACCTAAACCTCGATTCTACCAACACAAACCTTAACCCTAATCCGAACCCTACTCCTACCACTAGCCCTAAAAGCACTTTAACCCTAATTCTCACCCAAACGCTAACACTAAAACTCTGCTTGATTCTAACCCTAACCCTCACCCTAAGCCTAACCCTAAGCCTAACCCTAAATGCACTGGATTCCAACCTTAACTCTATTCCTAATGTGCTTGATTCTAACACTAACTCTAAATCGTCAATCTCAACACTAACCCTAACCCTAAATGGACTCGATTCTAACCCAAAAGGCAATCCTGACACTAACCCTAACCCTACCCCTCGAATCTACGAAAGCTAACCTTCTACGTAACTGTACCCCTAACACTATCCTTAAATGCACTCGATTCTAACCCTCACCCTGTACATAACCCTAACCCTAACCCTAATCCTAACTCTAAATGCTCTGTATTCTAACCATAACTCTAACCCTAATGTGCTCGATTATAGCCCTAACACTCATTCGTCAATCTCAACACGAAGCCTAACCCTAAATGCACTGGATTCTACCCAAAAGGCAATCCGGTCCCTAAGCCTAACCCTAAACTTTGATTCTAAAAACACAAACCCTAACCCCAATCCTGACCCTAAATGCACTGTATTCTAACCATAACTATAACCCTAATGTGCTCGATTCTAACCCTAACACTAAATGGTCAATTTCAACACTATCCCTAAGCCTAAATGCACTGCATTCTAACCTAAAAGCCATTCCTGACCCTAAGCCTAACCCCAAACCTCGATTCTACCAACACAAACCTTAACCCTAATCCTAACTCTACTCATACCCCTACCCCTAAATGCACTCTAAGCCATACCCTGACGAAAACCACAACACTAAAAATGCGCGTGATTCTAACCCTAAGCCTTAGCCTAAGCCTAACCTTAAGCCTAACCCTCGATTCTACGAAAGGGAACGCTAAACCTAACTCTAACCCTAGCACTATCCTTAAATGCTCTGGATTTTAACCCTGACCCTAACCCTAACCCTAACCCTAACCCTAAATGCACTGAATTCTAACCATGACTCTAACCCTAAATGTGCTCGATTCAAACCCTAATACTAAATCGTCAATTTGAACACTAACCCAAAGCCTAAATACATGCGATTCAGATCTAAAATGCAATCCTGACCTTAAGCCTAAACCTAAACCTCGATTCTACCCACACAAACCTTAACCCTAATCCTCAACCTAAGCCTAACCCTAAGCCTAAACCTCGATTCTACGAACGCTAACCCTAAACCTAACTCTAACCCTAGCACTATCCTTAAAAGCTCTCGATTCTAACCATGACCCTAAACCTAACCCTAACCCTAAGCCTAAGCCTAACCCTAACCCTAAATGCACTGGATTCTAACCATAACTCTAACACTAATGTGCTCGATTATAACCCTAACACTCAATCGTCAATCTCAACACTAAGCCTAACGCTAAATGCACTCGACTCTAACGCGAAAGGCAATCCTGACCCTAAGCCTAACCCTAAACCTCGATTCTACCAACACAAACCCTAACCCTAATCCTAACCCACTCCTCCCGTACCTCTAAATGCACTCAAACCCTAACCCTAACCCCAACCCTAACACTAAAAATGCACTTGATTCTAACCCTAATATTTATCCTAAGTCTCACCCGAACACTGACCCTCGATTCTATGAAAGCTAACCCTATACCTAACTCTAACCCTAACACTATCCTTAAATGCACTCGATTCTAACCCTCACCCTGAACATAACCCTAACCCTAACCCTAATCCTAACCCTAAATGCTCTGGATTCTAACCATAACTCTAACACTAATGTGCTCGATTATAACCCTAACACTCAATCGTGAATCTCAACACTAAGCCTAACGCTAAATGCACTCGACTCTAACCCGAAAGGCAATCCTGACCCTAAGCCTAACCCGAAACCTCGATTCTACCAACACAAACCCTAACCATAATCCTAACCCACTCCTGCCGTACCCCTAAATGCACTCAAACCCTAACCCTAACCACAAACCTAACACTAAAAATGCGCTTGATTCAAACCCTAATCCTAACCCTAACCCTAACCCTAACACTAACCCTCGATTTTAAGAAAGCTATCCTTATACCTAACTCTAATCCTAACACTATTCTTAAATGCACTCGATTCTAACCCTCACACTAAACATAACCCTAACCCTAACCATAATCCTAACCCCAAATGCACTGGATTCCAACCTTAACTCTAATCCTAATGTGCTTGATTCTAACACTAACTCTAAATCGTCAATCTCAACACTAACCCTAACCCTAAATGGACTCGATTCTAACCCAAAAGGCAATCCTGACACTAACCCTAACCCTAACCCTCGAATCTACGAAAGCTAACCTTCTACATAACTGTACCCCTAACATTATCCTTAAATGCACTCGATTCTAACCCTAACCCTGAACATAACCCTAACCCTAACCCTAATCCTACCTCTAAATGCTCTGGAATCTAACCATAACTCTAACCCTAAAGTGCTCGATTATAACCCTAACACTCATTCGTCAATCTCAACACGAAGCCTAACCCTAAATGCACTCGACTCTAACCCGAAAGGCAATCCTCACCCTAAGCCTAACCCTAAACCTCGATTCTACCAACACAAACCCTAACCCTAATCCTAACCCCACTCCTATCCCTACCTCTATATGCACTCTAACCCTAACCCTAACCCAACCCCTAACACTAAAAATGCGCTTGATTCTAACCCTAACCCTAACCCTAAGCCTCAATTCTACGAAACCTAAGCCTCAACCTAACTCTAACCCTAACACTATCCTTAAATGCACTCGATTCTAACCCTCACCCTAAACAAAACCCTAACCCTAACCCTAATCCTAACCCTAAATGCACTGGATTCCAACCTTAACTCTAATCCTAATGTGCTTGATTCTAACACTAACTCTAAATCGTCAATCTCAACACTAACCCTAACCCTAAATGCACTTGATTCTAACCCAAAAGACGATCCTGTCCCTAAGCCTAACCCTAAACTTCGATTCTAAAAACACAAACCCTAACCCCAATCCTAACCCTAAATGCACTGTATTCTAACCATAACTGTAACCCTAATGTGCTCGATTCTAACCCTAACACTAAATCGTCAATTTCAACACTATTCCTAAGCCTAAATGCACTGCATTCTAACAGAAAAGCCATTCCTGACCCTAAGCCTAACCCCAAACCTCGATTCTACCAACACAAACCTTAACCCTAATCCTAACTCTACTCATACCCCTACCCCTAAATGCACTCTAAGCCATACCCTGACGAAAACCACAACACTAAAAATGCGCGTGATTCTAACCCTAAGCCTTAGCCTAAGCCTAACCTTAAGCCTAACCCTCGATTCTACGAAAGCGAACGCTAAACCTAACTCTATCCCTAGCACTATCCTTAAATGCTCTGGATTTTAACCCTGACCCTCACCCTAACCCTAACCCTAACCCTAAATGCACTGAATTCTAACCATGACTCTAACCCTAAATGTGCTCGATTCAAACCCTAATACTAAATCGTCAATTTGAACACTAACCCAAAGCCTAAATACATGCGATTCAGATCCAAAATGCAATCCTGACCTTAAGCCTAAACCTAAACCTCGATTCTACCAACACAAACCTTAACCCTAATCCTCAACCTAAGCCAAACCCTAAGCCTAAACCTCGATTCTACGAACGCTAACCCTAAACCTAACTCTAACCCTAGCATTATCCTTAAAAGCTCTCGATTCTAACCATGACCCTAAACCTAACCCTAACCCTAAGCCTAAGCCTAACCCTAACCCTAAATGCACTGGATTCTAACCATAACTCTAACACTAATGTGCTCGATTATAACCCTAACACTGAATCGTCAATCTCAACACTAAGCCTAACGCTAAATGCACTCGACTCTAACGGGAAAGGCAATCCTGACCCTAAGCCTAACCATAAACCTCGATTCTACCAACACAAACCCTAACCCTAATCCTAACCCACTCCTCCCGTACCTCTAAATGCACTCAAACCCTAACCCTAACCCCAACCCTAACACTAAAAATGCACTTGATTCTAACCCTAATATTTATCTTAAGTCTCACCCGAACACTGACCCTCGATTCTATGAAAGCTAACCCTATACCTAACTCTAACCCTAACACTATCCTTAAATGCACTCGATTCTAACCCTCACCCTGAACATAACCCTAACCCTAACCCTAATCCTAACCCTAAATGCTCTGGATTCTAACCATAACTCTAACACTAATGTGCTCGATTATAACCCTAACACTCAATCGTGAATCTCAACACTAAGCCTAACGCTAAATGCACTCGACTCTAACCCGAAAGGCAATCCTGACCCTAAGCCTAACTCGAAACCTCGATTCTACCAACACAAACCCTAACCATAATCTTAACCCACTCGTGCCGTACCCCTAAATGCACTCAAACCCTAACCCTAACCACAAACCTAACACTAAAAATGCGCTTGATTCAAACCCTAATCCTAACCCTAACCCTAACCCTAACACTAACCCTCGATTTTACGAAAGCTATCCTTATACCTAACTCTAACCCTAACACTATCCTTAAATGCACTCGATTCTAACCCTCACACTAAACATAACCCTAACCCTAACCCTAATCCTAACCCTAAATGCACTGGATTCCAACCTTAACTCTCATCCTAATGTGCTTGATTCTAACACTAACTCTAAATCGTCAATCTCAACACTAACCCTAACACTAAATGCACTCGATTCTAACCCAAAAGGCAATCCTGTCCCTAACCCTAACCCTAACCCTCGAATCTTCGAAAGCTAACCTTCTACATAACTCTACCCGTAACACTATCCTTAAATGCATTCGATTCTAATCCTCACCTTGAACATAACCCTAACCCTAACTCTAATCCTAACTCTAAATTCTGTGTATTCTAACCATAACTCTAACCCTAATGTGCTCGATTATAACCCTAACACTCATTCGTCAATCTCAACACTAAGCCTAACCCTAAATGCACTCGACTCTAACCCAAAAGGCAATCCTGACCCGAAGCCTAACCCTAAACCTCGATTCTACCAACACAAACCCTAACCCTAATCCTAACCCTACTCCTATCCCTACCTCTATATGCACTCTAACCCTAACCCTAACCCAACCCCTAACACTAAAAATGCGCTTGATTCTAACCCTAACCCTAACCCTAACCCTAACCCTAACCCTCAATTCTACGAAACCTAACCCTCAACCTAACTCTAACCCTAACACTATCCTTAAATGCTCTCGATTCTAATCCTGACCCTAATAACCCTAACCCTAACCCTAAGCCTAAATGCAGTGGATTCTAACCATAACTCTAACCCTCATGTGCTTGATTCTAAGCCTAACACTAAATCCTCAATCTCAACACTAACCCTAACCCTAAATGCACTCGATTCTAACCCAAAAGGCAATCCTGTCCCTAAGTTTAACCCTAAATTTCGATTCTAAAAACACAAACCCTAACCCTAATCCTAACCTTAAATGCAGTGCATTCTAACCATAACTATAACCCTAATGTGCTCGATTCTAACCCTAACACTAAATGGTCAATTTCAACACTATCCCTAAGCCTAAATGCACTGCATTCTAACCCAAAAGCCATTCCTGACCCTAAGCCTAACCCCAAACCTCGATTCTACGAAAATAAACCTTAACCCTAATCCTAACTCTGCTCATACCCCTACCCTTAAATGCACTCTAAGCCATACCCTGACGAAAACCAAACGCTAAAAATGCGCCTGATTCTAACCCTAAGCTTAAGCCTAAGCCTAACTTTAAGCCTAACCCTCGATTCTAAGAAAGCGAACGCTAAACATAACTCTAACCCTAGCACTATCCTTAAAAGCTCTTGATTTTAACCCTGACCCTAACCCTAACCCTAAATGCACTGAATTCTAACCATAACTCTAACCCTAAATGTGCTCGATTCAAACCCTAACACTAAATCGTCAATTTGAACACTAACCCAATGCCTAAATACATGCCATTCAGATCCAAAATGCAATCCTGACCCTAAGCCTAACCCTTACCCTCGATTCTACGAACACAAACCTTAACCCTAATCCGAACCCTACCCCTACCACTAGCCCTAAAAGCACTTTAACCCTAACCCTCACCCAAACGCTAACACTAAAACTCTGCTTGATTCTAACCCTAACCCTCACCCTAAGCCTAACCCTAAGCCTAACCCTAAATGCACTGGATTCCAACCTTAACTCTATTCCTAATGAGCTTGATTCTAACACTAACTCTAAATCGTCAATCTCAACACTAACCCTAACCCTAAATGGACTCGATTCTAACCCAAAAGGCAATCCTGACACTAACCCTAACCCTACCCCTCGAATCTACGAAAGCTAACCTTCTACATAACTGTACCCCTAACACTATCCTTAAATGCACTCGATTCTAACCCTCACCCTGAACATAACCCTAACCCTAACCCTAATCCTAACTCTAAATGCTCTGGATTCTAACCATAACTCTAACCCTAATGTGCTCGATTATAACCCTAACACTCATTCGTCAATCTCAGCACTAAGCCTAACCCTAAATGCACTCGATTCTAACCCAAAAGGCAATCCTGTCCCTAAGCCTAACCCTAAACTTCGATTCTAAAAACACAAACCCTAATCCTAACCCTAAATGCAGTGTAATCTAACCATAACTATAACCCTAATGTGCTCGATTCTAACCCTAACACTAAATCGTCAATTTCAACACTATCCCTAGGCCTAAATGCACTGCATTCTAACCCAAAAGCCATTCCAGACCCTAAGACTAACCCCAAACCTTGATTCTACCAACACAAACCTTAACCCTAATCCTAACTCTACTCATACCCCTACCCCTAAATGCACTCTAAGCCATACCCTGACGAAAACCACAACACTAAGAAGGCGCCTGATTCTAAACCTAAGACTAAGCCTAAGCCTAACCTTAAGCCTAACCCTCGATTATACGAAAGCGAACGCTAAACCTAACTCCAACCCTAGCAGTATCCTTAAATGCTCTCGATTTTAACCCTAACCCTAACCCTAATCCTAACTCTAAATGCACTGGATTCTAACCATAACTCTAACACTAATGTGCTCCATTATATCCCTAACACTCAATCGTCAATCTCAACACTAAGCCTAACGCTAAATGCAGTCGACTCTAACCCGAAAGGCAATCCTCACCCTAAGCCTAACCCTAAACCTCGATTCTACCAACACAAACCCTAACCCTATTCTTAACCCTACTCCTATCCCTACCTCTATGTGCACTCTAACCCTAACCCTAACCGAACCCCTAACACTAAAAATGCGCTTGATTCTAACCCTAACCCTAACCCTCAATTCTACGAAACCTAACACTCAACCTAACTCTAACCCTAAAACTATCCTTAAATGCTCTCGATTCTAATCCTGACCCTAATAACCCTAACCCTAACCCTAAGCCTAAATGCAGTGGATTCTAACCATAACTCTAACCCTCATGTGCTTGATTCTAAGCCTAACACTAAATCATCAATCTCAACACTAACCCTAACCCTAAATGCACTCGATTCTAACCCAAAAGGCAATCCTGTCCCTAAGCCTAACCCTAAACTTCGATTCTAAAAACACAAACCCTAACCCTAATCCTAACCCTAAATGCACTGTATTATAACCATAACTATAACCCTAATGTGCTCGATTCTAACCCTAACATTAAATCGTCAATTTCAACACTATCCCTAAGCCTAAATGCACTGCATTCTAACCCAAAAGCCATTCCTGACCCTAAGCCTAACCCCAAACCTCGATTCTACCAACACAAACCTTAACCCTAATCCTAACTCTACTCATACCCCTACCCTTAAATGCACTCTAAGCCATACCCTGACGAAAACCACAACACTAAAAATGCGCCTGATTCTAACCCTGAGCCTAAGCCTAAGCCTAACCTTAAGCCTAACCCTCGATTCTACGAAAGCGAACGCTAAACCTAACTCTAACCCTAGCACTATCCTTAAAAGTTCTCGATTTTAACCCAGACCCTAACCCTAACCCTAACCCTAAATGCACTGAATTCTAACCATAACTCTAACCCTAAATGTGCTCGATTCAAACCCTAACACTAAATCGTCAATTTGAACACTAACCCAAAGCCTAAATACACGCCATTCAGATCCAAAATGCAATCCTGACCCTAAGCCGAAACCTAAACCTCGATTGTACCAACACAAACCTTAACCCTAATCCGAACCCTACTCCTACCACTAGCCCTAAAAGCACTTTAACCCTAATTATCACCCAAACGCTAACACTAAAACTCTGCTTGATTCTAACCCTAACCCTCACCCTAACCCTAACCCTAAGCCTAACCCTAAATGCACTGGATTCCAACCTTAACTCTACTCCTAATGTGCTTGATTCTAACACTAACTCTAAATCGTCAATCTCAACACTAACCCTAACCCTAAATGGACTCGATTCTAACCCAAAAGGCAATCCTGACACTAACCCTAACCCTACCCCTCGAATCTACGAAAGCTAACCTTCTACGTAACTGTACCCCTAACACTATCCTTAAATGCACTCGATTCTAACCCTCACCCTGAACATAACCCTAACCCTAACCCTAATCCTAACTCTAAATGCTCTGTATTCTAACCATAACTCTAACCCTAATGTGCTCGATTATAACCCTAACACTCATTCGTCAATCTCAACACGAAGCCTAACCCTAAATGCACTGGATTCTACCCAAAAGGCAATCCGGTCCCTAAGCCTAACCCTAAACTTTGATTCTAAAAACACAAACCCTAACCCCAATCCTGACCCTAAATGCACTGTATTCTAACCATAACTATAACCCTAATGTGCTCGATTCTAACCCTAACACTAAATGGTCAATTTCAACACTATCCCTAAGCCTAAATGCACTGCATTCTAACCTAAAAGCCATTCCTGACCCTAAGCCTAACCCCAAACCTCGATTCTACCAACACAAACCTTAACCCTAATCCTAACTCTACTCATACCCCTACCCCTAAATGCACTCTAAGCCATACCCTGACGAAAACCACAACACTAAAAATGCGCCTGATTCTAACCCTAAGCCTTAGCCTAAGCCTAACCTTAAGCCTAACCCTCGATTCTACGAAAGGGAACGCTAAACCTAACTCTAACCCTAGCACTATCCTTAAATGCTCTGGATTTTAACCCTGACCCTAACCCTAACCCTAACCCTAACCCTAAATGCACTGAATTCTAACCATGACTCTAACCCTAAATGTGCTCGATTCAAACCCTAATACTAAATCGTCAATTTGAACACTAACCCAAAGCCTAAATACATGCGATTCAGATCTAAAATGCAATCCTGACCTTAAGCCTAAACCTAAACCTCGATTCTACCCACACAAACCTTAACCCTAATCCTCAACCTAAGCCTAACCCTAAGCCTAAACCTCGATTCTACGAACGCTAACCCTAAACCTAACTCTAACCCTAGCACTATCCTTAAAAGCTCTCGATTCTAACCATGACCCTAAAGCTAACCCTAACCCTAAGCCTAAGCCTAACCCTAACCCTAAATGCACTGGATTCTAACCATAACTCTAACACTAATGTGCTCGATTATAACCCTAACACTCAATCGTCAATCTCAACACTAAGCCTAACGCTAAATGCACTCGACTCTAACGCGAAAGGCAATCCTGACCCTAAGCCTAACCCTAAACCTCGATTCTACCAACACAAACCCTAACCCTAATCCTAACCCACTCCTCCCGTACCCCTAAATGCACTCAAACCCTAACCCTAACCCCAACCCTAACACTAAAAATGCACTTGATTCTAACCCTAATATTTATCCTAACTCTCACCCGAACACTGACCCTCGATTCTATGAAAGCTAACCCTATACCTAACTCTAACCCTAACACTATCCTTAAATGCACTCGATTCTAACCCTCACCCTGAACATAACCCTAACCCTAACCCTAATCCTAACCCTAAATGCTCTGGATTCTAACCATAACTCTAACACTAATGTGCTCGATTATAACCCTAACACTCAATCGTGAATCTCAACACTAAGCCTAACGCTAAATGCACTCGACTCTAACCCGAAAGGCAATCCTGACCCTAAGCCTAACCCGAAACCTCGATTCTACCAACACAAACCCTAACCATAATCCTAACCCACTCCTGCCGTACCCCTAAATGCACTCAAACCCTAACCCTAACCACAAACCTAACACTAAAAATGCGCTTGATTCAAACCCTAATCCTAACCCTAACCCTAACCCTAACACTAACCCTCGATTTTAAGAAAGCTATCCTTATACCTAACTCTAATCCTAACACTATTCTTAAATGCACTCGATTCTAACCCTCACACTAAACATAACCCTAACCCTAACCATAATCCTAACCCCAAATGCACTGGATTCCAACCTTAACTCTAATCCTAATGTGCTTGATTCTAACACTAACTCTAAATCGTCAATCTCAACACTAACCCTAACCCTAAATGGACTCGATTCTAACCCAAAAGGCAATCCTGACACTAACCCTAACCCTAACCCTCGAATCTACGAAAGCTAACCTTCTACATAACTGTACCCCTAACACTATCCTTAAATGCACTCGATTCTAACCCTAACCCTGAACATAACCCTAACCCTAATCCTAATCCTACCTCTAAATGCTCTGGAATCTAACCATAACTCTAACCCTAAAGTGCTCGATTATAACCCTAACACTCATTCGTCAATCTCAACACGAAGCCTAACCCTAAATGCACTCGACTCTAACCCGAAAGGCAATCCTCACCCTAAGCCTAACCCTAAACCTCGATTCTACCAACACAAACCCTAACCCTAATCCTAACCCCACTCCTATCCCTACCTCTATATGCACTCTAACCCTAACCCTAACCCAACCCCTAACACTAAAAATGCGCTTGATTCTAACCCTAACCCTAACCCTAACCCTAAGCCTCAATTCTACGAAACCTAAGCCTCAACCTAACTCTAACCCTAACACTATCCTTAAATGCACTCGATTCTAACCCTCACCCTAAACAAAACCCTAACCCTAACCCTAATCCTAACCCTAAATGCACTGGATTCCAACCTTAACTCTAATCCTAATGTGCTTGATTCTAACACTAACTCTAAATCGTCAATCTCAACACTAACCCTAACCCTAAATGCACTTGATTCTAACCCAAAAGACGATCCTGTCCCTAAGCCTAACCCTAAACTTCGATTCTAAAAACACAAACCCTAACCCCAATCCTAACCCTAAATGCACTGTATTCTAACCATAACTGTAACCCTAATGTGCTCGATTCTAACCCTAACACTAAATCGTCAATTTCAACACTATCCCTAAGCCTAAATGCACTGCATTCTAACAGAAAAGCCATTCCTGACCCTAAGCCTAACCCCAAACCTCGATTCTACCAACACAAACCTTAACCCTAATCCTAACTCTACTCATACCCCTACCCCTAAATGCACTCTAAGCCATACCCTGACGAAAACCACAACACTAAAAATGCGCCTGATTCTAACCCTAAGCCTTAGCCTAAGCCTAACCTTAAGCCTAACCCTCGATTCTACGAAAGCGAACGCTAAACCTAACTCTAACCCTAGCACTATCCTTAAATGCTCTGGATTTTAACCCTGACCCTCACCCTAACCCTAACCCTAACCCTAAATGCACTGAATTCTAACCATGACTCTAACCCTAAATGTGCTCGATTCAAACCCTAATACTAAATCGTCAATTTGAACACTAACCCAAAGCCTAAATACATGCGATTCAGATCCAAAATGCAATCCTGACCTTAAGCCTAAACCTAAACCTCGATTCTACCAACACAAACCTTAACCCTAATCCTCAACCTAAGCCAAACCCTAAGCCTAAACCTCGATTCTACGAACGCTAACCCTAAACCTAACTCTAACCCTAGCATTATCCTTAAAAGCTCTCGATTCTAACCATGACCCTAAACCTAACCCTAACCCTAAGCCTAAGCCTAACTCTAACCCTAAATGCACTGGATTCTAACCATAACTCTAACACTAATGTGCTCGATTATAACCCTAACACTGAATCGTCAATCTCAACACTAAGCCTAACGCTAAATGCACTCGACTCTAACGGGAAAGGCAATCCTGACCCTAAGCCTAACCCTAAACCTCGATTCTACCAACACAAACCCTAACCCTAATCCTAACCCACTCCTCCCGTACCTCTAAATGCACTCAAACCCTAACCCTAACCCCAACCCTAACACTAAAAATGCACTTGATTCTAACCCTAATATTTATCCTAAGTCTCACCCGAACACTGACCCTCGATTCTATGAAAGCTAACCCTATACCTAACTCTCACCCTAACACTATCCTTAAATGCACTCGATTCTAACCCTCACCCTGAACATAACCCTAACCCTAACCCTAATCCTAACCCTAAATGCTCTGGATTCTAACCATAACTCTAACACTAATGTGCTCGATTATAACCCTAACACTCAATCGTGAATCTCAACACTAAGCCTAACGCTAAATGCACTCGACTCTAACCCGAAAGGCAATCCTGACCCTAAGCCTAACTCGAAACCTCGATTCTACCAACACAAACCCTAACCATAATCTTAACCCACTCGTGCCGTACCCCTAAATGCACTCAAACCCTAACCCTAACCACAAACCTAACACTAAAAATGCGCTTGATTCAAACCCTAATCCTAACCCTAACCCTAACCCTAACACTAACCCTCGATTTTACGAAAGCTATCCTTATACCTAACTCTAACCCTAACACTATCCTTAAATGCACTCGATTCTAACCCTCACACTAAACATAACCCTAACCCTAACCCTAATCCTAACCCTAAATGCACTGGATTCCAACCTTAACTCTCATCCTAATGTGCTTCATTCTAACACTAACTCTAAATCGTCAATCTCAACACTAACCCTAACCCTAAATGGACTCGATTCTAACCCAAAAGGCAATCCTGACACTAACCCTAACCCTAACCCTCGGATCTACGAAAGCTAACCTTCTACATAACTGTACCCCTAACACTATCCTTAAATGCACTCGATTCTAACCCTAACCCTGAACATAACCCTAACCCTAACCCTAATCCTACCTCTAAATGCTCTGGAATCTAACCATAACTCTAACCCTAATGTGCTCGATTATAACCCTAACACTCATTCGTCAATCTCAACACGAAGCCTAACCCTAAATGCACTCGACTCTAACCCAAAAGGTAATCCTGACCCGAAGCCTAACCCTAAACCTCGATTCTACCAACACAAACCCTAACCCTAATCCTAACCCTACTCCTATCCCTACCTCTATATGCACTCTAACCCTAACCCTAACCCAACCCCTAACACTAAAAATGCGCTTGATTCTAACCCTAACCCTAACCCTAACCCTAACCCTAACCCTCAATTCTACGAAACCTAACCCTCAACCTAACTCTAACCCTAAAACTATCCTTAAATGCTCTCGATTCTAATCCTGACCCTAATAACCCTAACCCTAACCCTAAGCCTCAATGCAGTGGATTCTAACCATAACTCTAACCCTCATGTGCTTGATTCTAAGCCTAACACTAAATCCTCAATCTCAACACTAACCCTAACCCTAAATGCACTCGATTCTAACCCAAAAGGCAATCCTGTCCCTAAGCTAAACCCTAAATTTCGATTCTAAAAACACAAACCCTAACCCTAATCCTAACCTTAAATGCAGTGTATTCTAACCATAACTATAACCCTAATGTGCTCGATTCTAACCCTAACACTAAATGGTCAATTTCAACACTATCCCTAAGCCTAAATGCACTGCATTCTAACCCAAAAGCCATTCCTGACCCTAAGCCTAATCCCAAGCCTCGATTCTACGAAAATAAACCTTAACCCTAATCCTAAGTCTACTCATACCCCTACCCTTAAATGCACTCTAAGCCATACCCTGACGAAAACCAAACACTAAAAATGCGCCTGATTCTAACCCTAAGCTTAAGCCTAAGCCTAACCTTAAGCCTAACCCTCGATTCTAAGAAAGCGAACGCTAAACATAACTCTAACCCTAGCACTATCCTTAAAAGCTCTCGATTTTAACCCTGACCCTAACCCTAACCCTAACCCTAACCCTAAATGCACTGAATTCTAACCATAACTCTAACCCTAAATGTGCTCGATTCAAACCCTAACACTAAATCGTCAATTTGAACACTAACCCAATGCCTAAATACACGCCATTCAGATCCAAAATGCATTCCTGACCCTAAGCCTAACCCTTACACTCGATTCTACGAACACAAACCTTAACCCTAATCCGAACCCTACCCCTACCACTAGCCCTAAAAGCACTTTAACCCTAACCCTCACCCAAACGCTAACACTAAAACTCTGCTTGATTCTAACCCTAACCCTCACCCTAAGCCTAACCCTAAGCCTAACCCTAAATGCACTGGATTCCAACCTTAACTCTATTCCTAATGTGCTTGATTCTAACACTAACTCTAAATCGTCAATCTCAACACTAACCCTAACCCTAAATGGACTCGATTCTAACCCAAAAGGCAATCCTGACACTAACCCTAACCCTACCCCTCAAGTCTACGAAAGCTAACCTTCTACGTAACTGTACCCCTAACACTATCCTTAAATGCACTCGATTCTAACCCTCACCCTGAACATAACCCTAACCCTAACCCTAATCCTAACTCTAAATGCTCTGGATTCTAACCATAACTCTAACCCTAATGTGCTCGATTATAACCCTAACACTCATTCGTCAATCTCAACACTAAGCCTAACCCTAAATGCACTCGACTCTAACCCAAAAGGCAATCCTGACCCGAAGCCTAACCCTAAACCTCGATTCTACCAACACAAACCCTAACCCTAATCCTAACCCTACTCCTATCCCTACCTCTAAATGCACTCTAACCGTAACCCTAACCCAACCCCTAACACTAAAAATGCGCTTGATTCTAACCCTAACCCTAACCCTAACCCTAACCCTCAATTCTACGAAACCTAACCCTCAACCTAACTCTAACGCTAACACTATCCTTAAATGCACTCGATTCTAACCCTCACCCTAAACAAAACCCTAACCCTAACCCTAATCCTAACCCTAAATGCACTGGATTCCAACCTTAACTCTAATCCTAATGTGCTTGATTCTAACACTAACTCTAAATCGTCAATCTCAACACTAACCCTAACCCTAAATGCACTTGATTCTAACCCAAAAGACGATCCTGTCCCTAAGCCTAACCCTAAACTTCGATTCTAAAAACACAAACCCTAACCCCAATCCTAACCCTAAATGCACTGTATTCTAACCATAACTGTAACCCTAATGTGCTCGATTCTAACCCTAACACTAAATCGTCAATTTCAACACTATCCCTAAGCCTAAATGCACTGCATTCTAACAGAAAAGCCATTCCTGACCCTAAGCCTAACCCCAAACCTCGATTCTACCAACACAAACCTTAACCCTAATCCTAACTCTACTCATACCCCTACGCCTAAATGCACTCTAAGCCATACCCTGAGGAAAACCACAACACTAAAAATGCGCGTGATTCTAACCCTAAGCCTTAGCCTAAGCCTAACCTTAAGCCTAACCCTCGATTCTACGAAAGCGAACGCTAAACCTAACTCTAACCCTAGCACTATCCTTAAATGCTCTCGATTTTAACACTGACCCTAACCCTAACCCTAACCCTAACCCTAAATGCACTGAATTCTAACCATGACTCTAACCCTAAATGTGCTCGATTCAAACCCTAATACTAAATCGTCAATTTGAACACTAACCCAAAGCCTAAATACATGCGATTCAGATCCAAAATGCAATCCTGACCTTAAGCCTAAACCTAAACATCGATTCTACCAACACAAACCTTAACCCTAATCCTCAACCTAAGCCTAACCCTAAGCCTAAACCTCGATTCTACGAACGCTAACCCTAAACCTAACTCTAACCCTAGCACTATCCTTAAAAGATCTCGATTCTAACCATGACCATAAACCTAACCCTAACCCTAAGCCTAAGCCTAACCCTAACCCTAAATGCACTGGATTCTAACCATAACTCTAACACTAATGTGCTCGATTATAACCCTAACACTCAATCGTCAATCTCAACACTAAGCCTAACGCTAAATGCACTCGACTCTAACGGGAAAGGCAATCCTGACCCTAAGCCTAACCCTAAACCTCGATTCTACCAACACAAACCCTAACCCGAATCCTAACCCACTCCTGCCGTACCTCTAAATGCACTCAAACCCTAACCCTAACCCCAACCCTAACACTAAAAATGCACTTGATTCAAACCCTAATATTTATCCTAAGTCTCCCCCGAACACTGACCCTCGATTCTATGAAAGCTAACCCTATACCTAACTCTAACCCTAACACTATCCTTAAATGCACTCGATTCTAACCCTCACCCTGAACATAACCCTAACCCTAACCCTAATCCTAACCCTAAATGCTCTGGATTCTAACCATAACTCTAACACTAATGTGCTCGATTATAACCCTAACACTCAATCGTGAATCTCAACACTCAGCCTAACGCTAAATGCACTCGACTCTAACCCAAAAGGCAATCCTGACCCTAAGCCTAACCCGAAACCTCGATTCTACCAACACAAACCCTAACCATAATCCTAACCCACTCCTGCCGTACCCCTAAATGCACTCAAACCCTAACCCTAACCACAAACCTAACACTAAAAATGCGCTTGATTCAAACCCTAATCCTAACCCTAACCCTAACCCTAACACTAACCCTCGATTTTACGAAAGCTATCCTTATACCTAACTCTAACCCTAACACTATCCTTAAATGCACTCGATTCTAACCCTCACACTAAACATAACCCTAAGCCTAACCCTAATCCTAACCCCAAATGCACTGGATTCCAACCTTAACTCTAATCCTAATGTGCTTGATTCTAACACTAACTCTAATTCGTCAATCTCAACACTAACCCTAACCCTAAATGGACTCGATTCTAACCCAAAAGGCAATCCTGACACTAACCCTAACCCTAACCCTCGAATCTACGAAAGCTAACCTTCTACATAACTGTACCCCTAACACTATCCTTAAATGCACTCGATTCTAACCCTAACCCTGAACATAACCCTGACCCTAACCCTAATCCTACCTCTAAATGCTCTGGAATCTAACCATAACTCTAACCCTAATGTGCTCGATTATAACCCTAACACTCATTCGTCAATCTCAACACGAAGCCTAACCCTAAATGCACTCGACTCTAACCCAAAAGGTAATCCTGACCCGAAGCCTAACCCTAAACCTCGATTCTACCAACACAAACCCTAACCCTAATCCTAACCCTACTCCTATCCCTACCTCTATATGCACTCTAACCCTAACCCTAACCCAACCCGTAACACTAAAAATGCGCTTGATTCTAACCCTAATCCTAACCCTAACCCTAACCCTAATCCTAACCCCAAATGCACTGGATTCGAACCTTAACTCTAATCCTAATGTGCTTGATTCTAACACTAACTCTAATTCGTCAATCTCAACACTAACCCTAACCCTAAATGGACTCGATTCTAACCCAAAAGGCAATCCTGACACTAACCCTAACCCTAACCCTCGAATCTACGAAAGCTAACTTTCTACATAACTGTACCCCTAACACTATCCTTAAATGCACTCGATTCTAACCCTAACCCTGAACATAACCCTAACCCTAACCCTAATCCTACCTCTAAATGCTCTGGAATCTAACCATAACTCTAACCCTAATGTGCTCGATTATAACCCTAACACTCATTCGTCAATCTCAACACGAAGCCTAACCCTAAATGCACTCGACTCTAACCCAAAAGGTAATCCTGACCCGAAGCCTAACCCTAAACCTCGATTCTACCAACACAAACCCTAACCCTAATCCTAACCCTACTCCTATCCCTACCTCTATATGCACTCTAACCCTAACCCTAACCCAACCCGTAACACTAAAAATGCGCTTGATTCTAACCCTAACCCTAACCCTAACCCTAACCCTAACCCTAACCCTCAATTCTACGAAACCTAACCCTCAACCTAACTCTAACCCTAAAACTATCCTTAAATGCTCTCGATTCTAATCCTGACCCTAATAACCCTAACACTAACCCTAAGCCTCAATGCAGTGGATTCTAACCATAACTCTAACCCTCATGTGCTTGATTCTAAGCCTAACACTAAATCGTCAATCTCAACACTAACCCTAACCTTAAATGCACTCGATTCTAACCCAAGAGGCAATCCTGTCCCTAAGCTTAACCCTAAACTTCGATTCTAAAAACACAAACCCTAACCCTAATCCTAACCCTAAATGCAATGTATTCTAACCATAACTATAACCCTACTGTGCTCGATTCTAACCCTAACACTAAATGGTCAATTTCAACACTATCCCTAAGCCTAAATGCACTACATTCTAACCTAAAAGCCATTCCTGACCCTAAGCCTAACCCCAAACCTCGATTCTACCAACACAAACCTTAACCCTAATCCTAACTCTACTCATACCCCTACCCCTAAATGCACTCTAAGCCATACCCTGACGAAAACCACAACACTAAAAATGCGCCTGATTCTAACCTTAAGCCTTAGCCTAAGCCTAACCTTAAGCCTAACCCTCGATTCTACGAAAGCGAACGCCAAACCTAACTCTAACCCTAGCACTATCCTTAAATGCTCTCGATTTTAACCCTGACCCTAACCCTAACCCTAACCCTAACCCTAAATGCACTGAATTCTAACCATAACTCTAACCCTAAATGTGCTCGATTCAAACCCTAATACTAAATCGTCAATTTGAACACTAACCCAAAGCCTAAATACATGCGATTCAGATCCAAAATGCAATCCTGACCTTAAGCCTAAACCTAAACCTCGATTCTACCCACACAAACCTTAACCCTAATCCTCAACCTAAGCCTAACCCTAAGCCTAAACCTCGATTCTACGAAAGCTAACCCTAAACCTAACTCTAACCCTAGCACTATCCTTAAAAGCTCTCGATTCTAACCCTGACCCGAAACGTAACCCTAACCCTAAGCCTAAGCCTAACCCTAACCCTAAATGCACTGAATTCTAATCATAACTCTTTCCCTAAATGTGTTTGATTCTAACGCTAAAACTATATCATCAATTTCAACACTAACCCTAAGCCTAAATGCTCTGAATTATTACCGAAAATGCTCTCCTGACCCTAAGCCTAACCCTAAACCTCGATTCTACCAACACAAACCCTAACCCTAATCCTAACCCACTCCTCCCGTACCCCTAAATGCACTCAAACCCTAACCCTAACCCCAACCCTAACACTAAAAATGCACTTGATTCTAACCCTAATATTTATCCTAAGTCTCACCCGAACACTGACCCTCGATTCTATGAAAGCTAACCCTATACCTAACTCTCACCCTAACACTATCCTTAAATGCACTCGATTCTAACCCTCACCCTGAACATAACCCTAACCCTAACCCTAATCCTAACCCTAAATGCTCTGGATTCTAACCATAACTCTAACACTAATGTGCTCGATTATAACCCTAACACTCAATCGTGAATCTCAACACTAAGCCTAACGCTAAATGCACTCGACTCTAACCCGAAAGGCAATCCTGACCCTAAGCCTAACCCGAAAAGTCGATTCTACCAACACAAACCCTAACCATAATCCTAACCCACTCCTGCCGTACCCCTAAATGCACTCAAACCCTAACCCTAACCACAAACCTAACACTAAAAATGCGCTTGATTCAAACCCTAATCCTAACCCTAACCCTAACCCTAACACTAACCCTCGATTTTACGAAAGCTATCCTTATACCTAACTCTAACCCTAACACTATACTTAAATGCACTCGATTCTAACCCTCACACTAAACATAACCCTAACCCTAACCCTAATCCTAACCCTAAATGCACTGGATTCCAACCTTAACTCTAATCCTAATGTGCTTGATTCTAACACTAACTCTAAATCGTCAATCTCAACACTAACCCTAACCCTAAATGGACTCGATTCTAACCCAAAAGGCAATCCTGACACTAACCCTAACCCTAACCCTCGAATCTACGAAAGCTAACCTTCTACATAACTGTACCCCTAACACTATCCTTAAATGCACTCGATTCTAACCCTAACCCTGAACATAACCCTAACCCTAACCCTAATCCTACCTCTAAATGCTCTGGAATCTAACCATAACTCTAACCTTAATGTGCTCGATTATAACCCTAACACTCATTCGTCAATCTCAACACGAAGCCTAACCCTAAATGCACTCGACTCTAACCCAAAAGGCAATCCTGACCCGAAGCCTAACCCTAAACCTCGATTCTACCAACACAAACCTTAACCCTAATCCGAACCCTACCCCTACCACTAGCCCTAAAAGCACTTTAACCCTAACCCTCACCCAAACGCTAACACTAAAACTCTGCTTGATTCTAACCCTAACCCTCACCCTAAGCCTAACCCTAAGCCTAACCCTCGATTCTACGAAAGCTAACCCTAAACCTAACTCTAACCCTAGCACTATCCTTAAAAGCTCTCGATTCTAACCCTGACCCTAAACCTAACCCTAACCCTAAGCCTAAGCCGAACCCTAACCCTAAATGCACTGAATTCTAATCATAACTCTTTCCCTAAATGTGCTTGATTCCAACACTAAAACTATATCATCAATTTCAGCACTAACCCAAAGCCTAAATGCTCTGAATTATGACCCAACATGCTCTCCTGACCCTAAGCCTAACCCAAAACCTCGATTCAACTAACACAAACCCTAACCCTAATCCTAACCCAACTCCACCCCTACCCCTAAATGCACTCAAACCCTAACCCTCACCCCAACCCTAACACTAAAAATGCACTTGATTCTAACCCTAATACTTATCCTAACTCTCACCCGAACACTGACCCTCGATTCTATGAAAGCTAACCCTATACCTAACTCTAACCCTAAAACTATCCTTAAATGCACTCGATTCTAACCCTCACCCTGAACATAACCCTAACCCTAACCCTAATCCTAACCCTAAATGCACTGGATTCTAACCATAACTCTAACACGAATGTGCTCGATTATAACCCTAACACTGAATCGTGAATCTCAACACTAAGCCTAACGCTAAATGCACTCGACTCTAACCCGAAAGGCAATCCTGACCCTAAGCCTAACCCTAAACCTCGATTCTACCAACAAAAACCCTAACCATAATCCTAACCCAATTCCCCCGTACCCCTAAATGCACTCAAACCCTAACCCTAACCCCAACCGTAACACTAAAAATGCACTTGATTCTTCCCCTAATCATAACCCTAACCCTAACCCTAACACTAACCCTCGATTCTACGAAAGCTATCCCTATACCTAACTCTAACCCTAACACTATCCTTAAATGCACTCGGTTCTAACCCTCACCCTAAACATAACCCTAACCCTAACCCTAATCCTAAGCCTAAATGCACTGGATTCCAACCTTAACTCTAATCCTAATGGGCTTGATTCTAACACTAACTCTAAATCGTCAATCTCAACACTAACCCTAACCCTAAATGGACTCGATTCTAACCCAAAAGGCAATCCTGACACTAACCCTAACCCTAACCCTCGAATCTGCGAAAGCTAACCGTCTACATAACTGTACCCCTAACACTATCCTTATATGTACTCGATTCTAACCCTAACCCTGAACATAACCCTAACCCTAACCCTAATCCTAACTCTAAATGCTCTGGATTCTAACCATAACTCTAACCCTAATGTGCTCGATTATAACCCTAACACTCATTCGTCAATCTCAACACTAAGCCTAACTCTAAATGCACTCGACTCTAACCCAAAAGGCAATCCTGACCCGAAGCCTAACCCTAAACCTCGATTCTACCAACACAAACCCTAACCCTAATCTTAACCCTACTCCTATCCCTACCTCTATATGCACTCTAACCCTAACCCTAACCCAACCCCTAACACTAAAAATGCGCTTGATTCTAACCCTAACCCTAACCCTAACCCTAACCCTCAATTCTACGAAACCTAACCCTCAACCTAACTCTAACCCTAACACTATCCTTAAATGCACTCGATTCTAACCCTCACCCTAAACATAACCCTAACCCTAACACTAATCCTAACCCTAAATGCACTGGATTCCAACCTTAACTCTAATCCTAATGTGCTTGATTCTAACACTAACTCTAAATCGTCAATCTCAATACTAACCCTAACCCTAAATGCACTCGACTCTAACCCGAAAGGCAATCCTCACCCTAAGCCTAACCCTAACCCTCGATTCTACCAACACAAACCCTAACCCTATTCTTAACCCTACTCCTATCCCTACCTCTATGTGCACTCTAACCCTAACCCTAACCGAACCCCTAACACTAAAAATGCGCTTGATTCTAACCCTAACCCTAACCCTCAATTCTACGAAACCTAACCCTCAACCTAACTCTAACCCTAAAACTATCCTTAAATGCTCTCGATTCTAATCCTGGCCCTGATAACCCTAACCCTAACCCTAAGCCTAAATGCAGTGGATTCTAACCATAACTCTAACCCTCATGTGCTTGATTCTAAGCCTAACACTAAATCCTCAATCTCAACACTAACCCTAACCCTAAATGCACTCGATTCTAACCCAAAAGGCAATCCTGTCCCTATGCCTAACCCTAAACTTCGATTCTAAAAACACAAACCCTAATCCTAATCCTAACCCTAAATGCACTGTATTATAACCATAACTATAACCCTAATGTGCTCGATTCTAAGCCTAACCCTGAACATAACCCTAACCCTAACCCTAATCCTACCTCTAAATGCTCTGGAATCTAACCATAACTCTAACCCTAATGTGCTCGATTATAACCCTAACACTCATTCGTCAATCTCAACACGAAGCCTAACCCTAAACGCACTCGACTCTAACCCAAAAGGCAATCCTGACCCGAAGCCTAACCCTAAACCTCGATTCTACCAACACAAAC
The DNA here is from genome assembly GCF_028372415.1 of Notamacropus eugenii. Classification (NCBI taxonomy): domain Eukaryota; kingdom Metazoa; phylum Chordata; class Mammalia; order Diprotodontia; family Macropodidae; genus Notamacropus; species Notamacropus eugenii. The sequence goes on from NC_092873.1 coordinate 9,479,736, forward strand.
CCTAACCCTAATCCTAACCCTACTCCTATCCCTACCTCTATATGCACTCTAACCCTAACCCTAACCCAACCCCTAACACTAAAAATGCTCTTGATTCTAACCCTAACCCTAACCCTAACCCTAACCCTCAATTCTACGAAACCTAACCCTAAACCTAACTCTAACCCTAACACTATCCTTAAATGCACTCGACTCTAACCCTCACACTAAACATAACCCTAACCCTAACACTAATCCTAACCCTAAATGCACTGGATTCCAACCTTAACTCTAATCCTAATGTGCTTGATTCTAACACTAACTCTAAATCGTCAATCTCAACACTAACCCTAACCCTAAATGCACTCGACTCTAACCCAAAAGGCAATCCTGTCCCTAAGCTTAACCCTAAACTTCGATTCTAAAAACACAAACCCTAACCCTAATCCTAACCCTAAATGCACTGTATTCTAACCACAACTATAACCCTCATGTGCTCGATTATAACCCTAACACTCATTCGTCAATCTCAACACTAAGCCTAACCCTAAATGCACTCGACTCTAACCCAAAAGGCAATCCTGACCCGAAGCCTAACCCTAAACCTCGATTCTACCAACACAAACCCTAACCCTAATCCTAACCCTACTCCTATCCCTACCTCTATATGCACTCTAACCCTAACCCTAACCCAACCCCTAACACTAAAAATGCGCTTGATTCTAACCCTAACCCTAACCCTAACCCTAACCCTCAATTCTACGAAACCTAACCCTCAACCTAACTCTAACCCTAACACTATCCTTAAATGCACTCGATTCTAACCTCACCCTAAACATAACCCTAACCCTAACACTAATCCTAACCCTAAATGCACTGGATTCCAACCTTAACTCTAATCCTAATGTGCTTGATTCTAACACTAACTCTAAATCGTCAATCTCAACACTAACCCTAACCCTAAATGCACTCGACTCTAACCCGAAAGGCAATCCTCACCCTAAGCCTAAACCTAACCCTCGATTCTACCAACACAAACCCTAACCCTATTCTTAACCCTACTCCTATCCCTACCTCTATGTGCACTCTAACCCTAACCCTAACCGAACCCCTAACACTAAAAATGCGCTTGATTCTAACCCTAACCCTAACCCTCAATTCTACGAAACCTAACACTCAACCTAACTCTAACCCTAAAACTATCCTTAAATGCTCTCGATTCTAATCCTGACCCTAATAACCCTAACCCTAACCCTAAGGCTAAATGCAGTGGATTCTAACCATAACTCTAACCCTCATGTGCTTGATTCTAAGCCTAACACTAAATCCTCAATCTCAACACTAACCCTAACACTAAATGCACTCGATTCTAACCCAAAAGGCAATCCTGTCCCTATGCCTAACCCTAAACTTCGATTCTAAAAACACAAACCCTAACCCTAATCCTAACCCTAAATGCACTGTATTCTAACCACAACTATAACCCTAATGTGCTCGATTCTAACCCTAACACTAAATCGTCAATTTCAACACTATCCCTAAGCCTAAATGCACTGCATTCTAACCCAAAAGCCATTCTGACCCTAAGCCTAACCCCAAACCTCGATTCTACCAAGACAAACCTTAACCCTAATCCTAACTCTACTCATACCCCTACCCCTAAATGCACTCTAAGCCATACCCTGACGAAAACCACAACACTAAAAATGCGCCTGATTCTAACCCTAAGCCTAAGCCTAAGCCTAACCTTAAGCCTCACCCTCGATTCTACGAAAGCGAACTCTAAACTTAACTCTAACCCTAGCACTATCCTTAAAAGCTCTCGATTTTAACCCTGACCCTAACCCTAACCCTAACCCTAACCCTAAATGCACTGAATTCTAACCATAACTCTAACCCTAAATGTGCTCGATTCAAACCCTAACACTAAATCGTCAATTTGAACACTAACCCAAAACCTAAATACACGCCATTCAGATCCAAAATGCAATCCTGACCCTAAGCCGAAACCTAAACCTCGATTCTACGAACACAAACCTTAACCCTAATCCAAACCCTACCCTACCACTAGCCCTAAAAGCACTTTAACCCTAACCCTCACCCAAACGCTAACACTAAAACTCTGCTTGATTCTAACCCTAACCCTCACCCTAAGCCTAACCCTCGATTCTACGAAAGCTAACCCTAAACCTAACTCTAACCTTAGCACTATCCTTAAAAGCTCTCGATTCTAACCATGACACTAAACCTAACCCTAACCCTAAGCCTAAGCCTAACCCTAACCCTAAATGCACTGGATTCTAACCATAACTCTAACACTAATGTGCTCGATTATAACCCTAACTCTAAATCGTCAATCTCAACACTAACCCTAACCCTAAATGCACTTGATTCTAACCCAAAAGACGATCCTGTCCCTAAGCCTAACCCTAAATTTCGATTCTAAAAACACAAACCCTAATCCCAATCCTAACCCTAAATGCACTGTATTCTAACCATAACTGTAACCCTAATGTGCTCGATTCTAACCCTAACACTAAATCGTCAATTTCAACACTATCCCTAAGCCTAAATGCACTGCATTCTAACAGAAAAGCCATTCCTGACCCTAAGCCTAACCCCAAACCTCGATTCTACCAACACAAACCTTAACCCTAATCCTAACTCTACTCATACCCCTACCCCTAAATGCACTCTAAGCCATACCCTGACGAAAACCACAACACTAAAAATGCGCCTGATTCTAACCCTAAGCCTTAGCCTAAGCCTAACCTTAAGCCTAACCCTCGATTCTACGAAAGCGAACGCTAAACTAACTCTAACCCTAGCACTATCCTTAAATGCTCTCGATTTTAACCCTGACCCTAACCCTAACCTAACCCTAACCCTAAATGCACTGAATTCTAACCATGACTCTAACCCTAAATGTGCTCGATTCAAACCCTAACACTAAATCGTCAATTTGAAACACTAACCCAAAGCCTCAATACATGCGATTCAGATCCAAAATGCAATCCTGACCTTAAGCCTAAACCTAAACCTCGATTCTACCAACACAAACCTTAACCCTAATCCTCAACCTAAGCCTAACCCTAAGCCTAAGCCTCGATTCTACGAACGCTAACCCTAAACCTAACTCTAACCCTAGCACTATCCTTAAAAGCTCTCGATTCTAACCATGACCCTAAACCTAACCCTAACCCTAAGCCTAAGCCTAACCCTAACCCTAAATGCACTGGATTCTAACCATAACTCTAACACTAATGTGCTCGATTATAACCCTAACACTGAATCGTCAATCTCAACACTAAGCCTAACGCTAAATGCACTCGACTCTGACGCGAAAGGCAATCCTGACCCTAAGCCTAACCCTAAACCTCGATTCTACCAACACAAACCCTAACCCTAATCCTAACCCACTCCTCACGTACCCCTAAATGCACTCAAACCCTAACCCTAACCCCAACCCTAACACTAAAAATGCACTTGATTCTAACCCTAATATTTATCCTAAGTCTCACCCGAACACTGACCCTCGATTCTATGAAAGCTAACCCTATACCTAACTCTCACCCTAACACTATCCTTAAATGCACTCGATTCTAACCCTCACCCTGAACATAACCCTAACCCTAACCCTAATCCTAACCCTAAATGCTCTGGATTCTAACCATAACTCTAACACTAATGTGCTCGATTATAACCCTAACACTCAATCGTGAATCTCAACACTAAGCCTAACGCTAAATGCACTCGACTCTAACCCGAAAGGCAATCCTGACCCTAAGCCTAACTCGAAACCTCGATTCTACCAACACAAACCCTAACCATAATCCTAACCCACTCCTGCCGTACCCCTAAATGCACTCAAACCCTAACCCTAACCCCAACCCTAACACTAAAAATGCGCTTGATTCAAACCCTAATCCTAACCCTAACCCTAACCCTAACACTAACCCTCGATTTTACGAAAGCTATCCTTATACCTAACTCTAACCCTAACACTATCCTTAAATGCACTCCATTCTAACCCTCACACTAAACATAACCCTAACCCTAACCCTAATCCTAACTCCAAATGCACTGGATTCCAACCTTAACTCTATTCCTAATGTGCTTGATTCTAACACTAACTCTAAATCGTCAATCTCAACACTAACCCTAACCCTAAATGGACTCGATTCTAACCCAAAAGGCAATCCTGACACTAACCCTAACCCTAACCCTCGAATCTATGAAAGCTAACCTTCTACGTAACTGTACCCCTAACACTATCCTTAAATGCACTCGATTCTAACCCTCACCCTGAACATAACCCTAACCGTAACCCTAATCCTAACTCTAAATGCTCTGGATTCTAACCATAACTCTAACCCTAATGTGCTCGATTATAACCCTAACACTCATTCGTCAATCTCAACACGAAGCCTAACCCTAAATGCACTCGACTCTAAGCCAAAAGGCAATCCTGACCCGAAGCCTAACCCTAAACCTCGATTCTACCAACACAAACCCTAACCCTAATCCTAACCCTACTCCTATCCCTACCTCTATATGCACTCTAACCCTAACCCTAACCCAACCCCTAACACTAAAAATGCGCTTGATTCTAACCCTAACCCTAACCCTAACCCTCGATTTTACGAAAGCTATCCTTATACCTAACTCTAACCCTAACACTATCCTTAAATGCACTCGATTCTAACCCTCACACTAAACATAACCCTAACCCTAACCCTAATCCTAACCCTAAATGCACTGGATGCCAACCTTAACTCTAATCCTAATGTGCTTGATTCTAACACTAACTCTAATTCGTCAATCTCAACACTAACCCTAACCCTAAATGGACTCGATTCTAACCCAAAAGGCAATCCTGACACTAACCCTAACCCTAACCCTCAATTCTACGAAACCTAACCCTCAACCTACCTCTAACCCTAAAACTATCCTTAAATGCTCTCGATTCTAATCCTGACCCTAATAACCCTAACACTAACCCTAAGCCTAAATGCAGTGGATTCTAAGCATAACTCTAACCCTCATGTGCTTGATTCTAAGCCTAACACTAAATCGTCAATCTCAACACTAACCCTAACCCTAAATGCACTCGATTCTAATCCAAGAGGCAATCCTGTCCCTAAGCTTATCAATTAACTTCGATTCTAAAAACACAAACCCTAACCCTAATCCTAACCCTAAATGCACTGTATTCTAACCATAACTGTAACCCTAATGTGCTCGATTCTAACCCTAACACTAAATCGTCAATTTCAACACTATCCCTAAGCCTAAATGCACTACATTCTGACCTAAAAGCCATTCCTGACCCTAAGCCTAACCCCAAACCTCGATTCTACCAACACAAACCTTAACCCTAATCCTAACTCTACTCATACCCCTACCCCTAAATGCACTCTAAGCCATACCCTGACGAAAACCACAACACTAAAAATGCGCCTGATTCTAACCCTAAGCCTTAGCCTAAGCCTAACCTTAAGCCTAACCCTCGATTCTACGAAAGCGAACGCTAAACCTAACTCTAACCCTAGCACTATCCTTAAATGCTCTCGATTTTAACCCTGACCCTAACCCAAACCCTAACCCTAACCCTAAATGCACTGAATTCTAACCATAACTCTAACCCTAAATGTGCTCGATTCAAACCCTAATACTAAATCGTCAATTTGAACACTAACCCAAAGCCTAAATACATGCGATTCAGATCCAAAATGCAATCCTGACCTTAAGCCTAAACCTAAACCTCGATTCTACCCACACAAACCTTAACCCTAATCCTCAACCTAAGCCTAACCCTAAGCCTAAACCTCGATTCTACGAAAGCTAACCCTGAACCTAACTCTAACCCTAGCACTATCCTTAAAAGCTCTCGATTCTAACCCTGACCCTAAACGTAACCCTAACCCTAAGCCTAAGCCTAACCCTAACCCTAAATGCACTGAATTCTAATCATAACTCTTTCCCTAAATGTGCTTGATTCTAACGCTAAAACTATATCATCAATTTCAACACTAACCCTAAGCCTAAATGCTCTGAATTATTACCGAAAATGCTCTCCTGACCCTAAGCCTAACCCTAAACCTCGATTCTACCAACACAAACCCTAACCCTAATCCTAACCCACTCCTCCCGTACCCCTAAATGCACTCAAACCCTAACCCTAACCCCAACCCTAACACTAAAAATGCACTTGATTCTAACCCTAATATTTATCCTAAGTCTCACCCGAACACTGACCCTCGATTCTATGAAAGCTAACCCTATACCTAACTCTCACCCTAACACTATCCTTAAATGCACTCGATTCTAACCCTCACCCTGAACATAACCCTAACCCTAACCCTAATCCTAACCCTAAATGCTCTGGATTCTAACCATAACTCTAACACTAATGTGCTCGATTATAACCCTAACACTCAATCGTGAATCTCAACACTAAGCCTAACGCTAAATGCACTCGACTCTAACCCGAAAGGCAATCCTGACCCTAAGCCTAACCCGAAACCTCGATTCTACCAACACAAACCCTAACCATAATCCTAACCCACTCCTGCCGTACCCCTAAATGCACTCAAACCCCAACCCTAACCCCAAACCTAACACTAAAAATGCGCTTGATTCAAACCGTAATCCTAACCCTAACCATAACCCTAACACTAACCCTCGATTTTACGAAAGCTATCCTTATACCTAACTCTAACCCTAACACTATCCTTAAATGCACTCGATTCTAACCCTCACACTAAACATAACCCTAACCCTAACCCTAATCCTAACCCTAAATGCACTGGATGCCAACCTTAACTCTAATCCTAATGTGCTTGATTCTAACACTAACTCTAAATCGTCAATCTCAACACTAACCCTAACCCTAAATGGACTCGATTCTAACCCAAAAGGCAATCCTCACACTAACCCAAACCCTAACCCTCGAATCTACGAAAGCTAACCTTCTACATAACTGTACCCCTAACACTATCCTTAAATGCACTCGATTCTAACCCTAACCCTGAACATAACCCTAACCCTATCACTAATCCTATCTCTAAATGCTCTGGAATCTAACCATAACTTTAACCCTAATGTGCTCGATTATAACCCTAACACTCATTCGTCAATCTCAACACGAAGCCTAACCCTAAATGCACTCGACTCTAACCCAAAAGGCAATCCTGACCCGAAGCCTAACCCTAAACCTCGATTCTACCAACACAAACCCTAACCCTAATCCTAACCCTACTCCTATCCTTACCTCTATATGCACTCTAACCCTAACCCTAACCCAACCACTAACACTAAAAATGCGCTTGATTCTAACCCTAACCCTAACCCTAACCCTAACACTCAATTCTACCAAACCTAACCCTCAACCTAACTCTAACCCTAAAACTATCCTTAAATGCTCTCGATTCTAATCCTGACCCTAATAACCCTAACCCTAACCGTAAGCCTCAATGCAGTGGATTCTAACCATAACTCTAACCCTCATGTGCTTGATTCTAAGCCTAACACTAAATCGTCAATCTCAACACTAACCCTAACCCTAAATGCACTCGATTCTAACCCAAAAGGCAATCCTGTCCCTAAGCTTAACCCTAAACTTCGATTCTAAAAACACAAACCCTAACCCTAATCCTAACCCTAAATGCAGTGTATTCTAACCATAACTATAACCCTAATGTGCTCGATTCTAACCCTAACACTAAATGGTCAATTTCAACACTATCCCTAAGCCTAAATGCACTACATTCCAACCCAAAAGCCATTCCTGACCCTAAGCCTAACCCCAAACCTCGATTCTACAGAAATAAACCTTAACCCTAATCCTAACTCTACTCATACCCCTACCCTTAAATGCACTCTAAGCCATACCCTGACGAAAACCAAACACTAAAAATGCGCCTGATTCTAACCCTACGCTTAAGCCTAAGTCTAACTTTAAGCCTAACCCTCGATTCTAAGAAAGCGAACGCTAAACATAACTCTAACCCTAGCACTATCCTTAAAAGCTCTCGATTTTAACCCTGACCCTAACCCTAACCCTAACCCTAACCCTAAATGCACTGAATTCTAACCATGACTCTAACCCTAAATGTGCTCGATTCAAACACTAATACTAAATCGTCAATTTGAACACTAACCCAAAGCCTAAATACATGCGATTCAGATCCAAAATGCAATCCTGACCTTAAGCCTAAACCTAAACCTCGATTCTACCAACACAAACCTTAACCCTAATCCTGAACCTAAGCCTAACCCTAAGCCTAAATCTCGATTCTACAAACGCTAACCCTAAACCTAACTCTAACCCTAGCACTATCCTTAAAAGCTCTCGATTCTAAACCTAACCCTAACCCTAAGCCTAAGCCTAACTCTAACCCTAAATGCACTGGATTCTAACCATAACTCTAACACTAATGTGCTCGATTATAACCCTAACACTGAATCGTCAATCTCAACACTAAGCCTAACGCTAAATGCACTCGACTCTAACGCGAAAGGCAATCCTGACCCTAAGCCTAACCCTAAACCTCGATTCTACCAACACAAACCCTAACCCTAATCCTAACCCACTCCTCCCGTACCTCTAAATGCACTCAAACCCTAACCCTAACCCCAACCCTAACACTAAAAATGCACTTGATTCTAAACCTAATATTTATCCTAAGTCTCACCCGAACACTGACCCTCGATTCTATGAAAGCTAACCCTATACCTAACTCTAACCCTAACACTATCCTTAAATGCACTCGATTCTAACCCTCACCCTGAACATAACCCTAACCCTAACCCTAATCCTAACCCTAAATGCTCTGGATTCTAACCATAACTCTAACACTAATGTGCTCGATTATAACCCTAACACTCAATCGTGAATCTCAACATTAAGCTTAACGCTAAATGCACTCGACTCTAACCCGAAAGGCAATCCTGACCCTAAGCCTAACCCGAAACCTCGATTCTACCAACACAAACCCTAACCATAATCCTAACCCACTCCTGCCGTACCCCTAAATGCACTCAAACCCTAACCCTAACCCCAAACCTAACACTAAAAATGCGCTTGATTCAAACCCTAATCCTAACCCTAACCCTAACCCTAACACTAACCCTCGATTTTACGAAAGCTATCCTTATACCTAACTCTAACCCTAACACTATCCTTAAATGCACTCGATTCTAACCCTCACACTAAACATAACCCTAACCCTAACCCTAATCCTAACCCCAAATGCACTAGATTCCAACTTTAACTCTAATCCTAATGTGCTTGATTCTAACACTAACTCTAATTCGTCAATCTCAACACTAACCCTAACCCTAAATGGACTCGATTCTAACCCAAAAGGCAATCCTGACACTAACCCTAACCCTAACCCTCGAATCTACGAAAGCTAACCTTCTACATAACTGTACCCCTAACACTATCCTTAAATGCACTCGATTCTAACCCTAACCCTGAACATAACCCTAACCCTAACCCTAATCCTACCTCTAAATGCTCTGGAATCTAACCATAACTCTAACCCTAATGTGCTCGATTATAACCCTAACACTCATTCGTCAATCTCAACACGAAGCCTAACCCTAAATGCACTCGACTCTAACCCAAAAGGTAATCCTGACCCGAAGCCTAACCCTAAACCTCGATTCTACCAACACAAACCCTAACCCTAATCCTAACCCTACTCCTATCCCTACCTCTATATGCACTCTAACCCTAACCCTAACCCAACCCCTAACACTAAAAATGCGCTTGATTCTAACCCTAACCCTAACCCTAACCCTAACCCTAACCCTAACCCTAACCCTAACCCTCAATTCTACGAAACCTCACCCTCAACCTAACTCTAACCCTAAAACTATCCTTAAATGCTCTCGATTCTAATCCTGACCCTAATAACCCTAACCCTAACCCTAAGCCTAAATGCAGTGGATTCTAACCATAACTCTAACCCTCATGTGCTTGATTCTAACCCGAACACTAAATCCTCAATCTCAACACTAACCCTAACCCTAAATGCACTCGATTCTAACCCAAAAGGCAATCCTGTCCCTAAGCTTAACCCTAAACTTCGATTCTAAAAACACAAACCCTAACCCTAATCCTAACCTTAAATGCTGTGTATTCTAACCATAACTATAACCCTAATGTGCTCGATTCTAACCCTAACACTAAATGGTCAATTTCAACACTATCCCTAAGCCTAAATGCACTGCATTCTAACCCAAAAGCCATTCCTGACCCTAAGCCTAACCCCAAACCTCGATTCTACGAAAATAAACCTTAACCCTAATCCTAACTCTACTCATACCCCTACCCTTAAATGCACTCTAAGCCATACCCTGACGAAAACCAAACACTAAAAATGCGCCTGATTCTAACCCTAAGCTTAAGCCTAAGCCTAACTTTAAGCCTAACCCTCGATTCTAAGAAAGCGAACGCTCAACCTAACTCTAACCCTAGCACTATCCTTAAAAGCTCTCGATTTTAACCCTGACCCTAACCCTAACCCTAACCCTAACCCTAAATGCACTGAATTCTAACCATAACTCTAACCCTAAATGTCCTCGATTCAAACCCTAACACTAAATCGTCAATTTGAACACTAACCCAAAGCCTAAATACACGCCATTCAGATCCAAAATGCAATCCTGACCCTAAGCCTAACCGTTACCCTCGATTCTACGAACACAAACCTTAACCCTAATCCGAACCCTACCCCTACCACTAGCCCTAAAAGCACTTTAACCCTAACCCTCACCCAAACGCTAACACTAAAACTCTGCTTGATTCTAACCCTAACCCTCACCCTAAGCCTAACCCTAAGCCTAACCCTCGATTCTACGAAAGCTAAACCTAAACCTAACTCTAACCCTAGCACTATCCTTAAAAGCTCTCGATTCTAACCCTGACCCTAAACCTAACCCTAACCCTAAGCCTAAGCCTAACCCTAACCCTAAATGCACTGAATTCTAATCATAACTCTTTCCCTAATTGTGCTTGATTCCAACACTAAAACTATATCATCAATTTCAGCACTAACCCAAAGCCTAAATGCTCTGAATTATGACCCAAAATGCTCTCCTGACCCTAAGCCTAACCCAAAACCTCGATTCAACTAACACAAACCCTAACCCTAATCCTAACCCAACTCCTCCCCTACCCCTAAATGCACTCAAACCCTAACCCTCACCCCAACCCTAACACTAAAAATGCACTTGATTCTAACCCTAATACTTATCCTAACTCTCACCCGAACACTGACCCTCGATTCTATTAAAGCTAACCCTATACCTAACTCTAACCCTAAAACTATCCTTAAATGCACTCGATTCTAACCCTCACACTAAACATAACCCTAACCCTAACCCTAATCCTAACCCTAAATGCACTGGATGCCAACCTTAACTCTAATCCTAATGTGCTTGATTCTAACACTAACTCTAAATCGTCAATCTCAACACTAACCCTAACCCTAAATGGACTCGATTCTAACCCAAAAGGCAATCCTCACACTAACCCAAACCCTAACCCTCGAATCTACGAAAGCTAACCTTCTACATAACTGTACCCCTAACACTATCCTTAAATGCACTCGATTCTAACCCTAACCCTGAACATAACCCTAACCCTAACACTAATCCTATCTCTAAATGCTCTGGAATCTAACCATAACTTTAACCCTAATGTGCTCGATTATAACCCTAACACTCATTCGTCAATCTCAACACGAAGCCTAACCCTAAATGCACTCGACTCTAACCCAAAAGGCAATCCTGACCCGAAGCCTAACCCTAAACCTCGATTCTACCAACACAAACCCTAACCCTAATCCTAACCCTACTCCTATCCCTACCTCTATATGCACTCTAACCCTAACCCTAACCCAACCCCTAACACTAAAAATGCGCTTGATTCTAACCCTAACCCTAACCCTAACCCTAACACTCAATTCTACCAAACCTAACCCTCAACCTAACTCTAACCCTAAAACTATCCTTAAATGCTCTCGATTCTAATCCTGACCCTAATAACCCTAACCCTAACCCTAAGCCTAAATGCAGTGGATTCTAACCATAACTCTAACCCTCATGTGCTTGATTCTAAGCCTAACACTAAATCGTCAATCTCAACACTAACCCTAACCCTAAATGCACTCGATTCTAACCCAAAAGGCAATCCTGTCCCTAAGCTTAACCCTAAACTTCGATTCTAAAAACACAAACCCTAACCCTAATCCTAACCCTAAATGCAGTGTATTCTAACCATAACTATAACCCTAATGTGCTCGATTCTAACCCTAACACTAAATGGTCAATTTCAACACTATCCCTAAGCCTAAATGCACTACATTCCAACCCAAAAGCCATTCCTGACCCTAAGCCTAACCCCAAACCTCGATTCTACAGAAATAAACCTTAACCCTAATCCTAACTCTACTCATACCCCTACCCTTAAATGCACTCTAAGCCATACCCTGACGAAAACCAAACACTAAAAATGCGCCTGATTCTAACCCTAAGCTTAAGCCTAAGCCTAACTTTAAGCCTAACCCTCGATTCTAAGAAAGCGAACGCTAAACATAACTCTAACCCTAGCACTATCCTTAAAAGCTCTCGATTTTAACCCTGACCCTAACCCTAACCCTAACCCTAACCCTAAATGCACTGAATTCTAACCATGACTCTAACCCTAAATGTGCTCGATTCAAACACTAATACTAAATCGTCAATTTGAACACTAACCCAAAGCCTAAATACATGCGATTCAGATCCAAAATGCAATCCTGACCTTAAGCCTAAACCTAAACCTCGATTCTACCAACACAAACCTTAACCCTAATCCTGAACCTAAGCCTAACCCTAAGCCTAAATCTCGATTCTACAAACGCTAACCCTAAACCTAACTCTAACCCTAGCACTATCCTTAAAAGCTCTCGATTCTAAACCTAACCCTAACCCTAAGCCTAAGCCTAACTCTAACCCTAAATGCACTGGATTCTAACCATAACTCTAACACTAATGTGCTCGATTATAACCCTAACACTGAATCGTCAATCTCAACACTAAGCCTAACGCTAAATGCACTCGACTCTAACGCGAAAGGCAATCCTGACCCTAAGCCTAACCCTAAACCTCGATTCTACCAACACAAACCCTAACCCTAATCCTAACCCACTCCTCCCGTACCTCTAAATGCACTCAAACCCTAACCCTAACCCCAACCCTAACACTAAAAATGCACTTGATTCTAACCCTAATATTTATCCTAAGTCTCACCCGAACACTGACCCTCGATTCTATGAAAGCTAACCCTATACCTAACTCTCACCCTCACACTATCCTTAAATGCACTCGATTCTAACCCTCACCCTGAACATAACCCTAACCCTAACCCTAATCCTAACCCTAAATGCTCTGGATTCTAACCATAACTCTAACACTAATGTGCTCGATTATAACCCTAACACTCAATCGTGAATCTCAACATTAAGCTTAACGCTAAATGCACTCGACTCTAACCCGAAAGGCAATCCTGACCCTAAGCCTAACCCGAAACCTCGATTCTACCAACACAAACCCTAACCATAATCCTAACCCACTCCTGCCGTACCCCTAAATGCACTCAAACCCTAACCCTAACCCCAAACCTAACACTAAAAATGCGCTTGATTCAAACCCTAATCCTAACCCTAACCCTAACCCTAACACTAACCCTCGATTTTACGAAAGCTATCCTTATACCTAACTCTAACCCTAACACTATCCTTAAATGCACTCGATTCTAACCCTCACACTAAACATAACCCTAACCCTAACCCTAATCCTAACCCCAAATGCACTGGATTCCAACCTTAACTCTAATCCTAATGTGCTTGATTCTAACACTAACTCTAATTCGTCAATCTCAACACTAACCCTAACCCTAAATGGACTCGATTCTAACCCAAAAGGCAATCCTGACACTAACCCTAACCCTAACCCTCGAATCTACGAAAGCTAACCTTCTACATAACTGTACCCCTAACACTATCCTTAAATGCACTCGATTCTAACCCTAACCCTGAACATAACCCTAACCCTAACCCTAATCCTACCTCTAAATGCTCTGGAATCTAACCATAACTCTAACCCTAATGTGCTCGATTATAACCCTAACACTCATTCGTCAATCTCAACACGAAGCCTAACCCTAAATGCACTCGACTCTAACCCAAAAGGTAATCCTGACCCGAAGCCTAACCCTAAACCTCGATTCTACCAACACAAACCCTAACCCTAATCCTAACCCTACTCCTATCCCTACCTCTATATGCACTCTAACCCTAACCCTAACCCAACCCCTAACACTAAAAATGCGCTTGATTCTAACCCTAACCCTAACCCTAACCCTAACCCTAACCCTAACCCTAACCCTCAATTCTACGAAACCTAACCCTCAACCTAACTCTAACCCTAAAACTATCCTTAAATGCTCTCGATTCTAATCCTGACCCTAATAACCCTAACACTAACCCTAAGCCTCAATGCAGTGGATTCTAACCATAACTCTAACCCTCATGTGCTTGATTCTAAGCCTAACACTAAATCGTCAATCTCAACACTAACCCTAACACTAAATGCACTCGATTCTAACCCAAGAGGCAATCCTGTCCCTAAGCTTAACCCTAAACTTCGATTCTAAAAACACAAACCCTAACCCTAATCCTAACCTTAAATGCTGTGTATTCTAACCATAACTATAACCCTAATGTGCTCGATTCTAACCCTAACACTAAATGGTCAATTTCAACACTATCCCTAAGCCTAAATGCACTGCATTCTAACCCAAAAGCCATTCCTGACCCTAAGCCTAACCCCAAACCTCGATTCTACGAAAATAAACCTTAACCCTAATCCTAACTCTACTCATACCCCTACCCTTAAATGCACTCTAAGCCATACCCTGACGAAAACCAAACACTAAAAATGCGCCTGATTCTAACCCTAAGCTTAAGCCTAAGCCTAACTTTAAGCCTAACCCTCGATTCTAAGAAAGCGAACGCTCAACCTAACTCTAACCCTAGCACTATCCTTAAAAGCTCTCGATTTTAACCCTGACCCTAACCCTAACCCTAACCCTAACCCTAAATGCACTGAATTCTAACCATAACTCTAACCCTAAATGTCCTCGATTCAAACCCTAACACTAAATCGTCAATTTGAACACTAACCCAAAGCCTAAATACACGCCATTCAGATCCAAAATGCAATCCTGACCCTAAGCCTAACCGTTACCCTCGATTCTACGAACACAAACCTTAACCCTAATCCGAACCCTACCCCTACCACTAGCCCTAAAAGCACTTTAACCCTAACCCTCACCCAAACGCTAACACTAAAACTCTGCTTGATTCTAACCCTAACCCTCACCCTAAGCCTAACCCTAAGCCTAACCCTCGATTCTACGAAAGCTAAACCTAAACCTAACTCTAACCCTAGCACTATCCTTAAAAGCTCTCGATTCTAACCCTGACCCTAAACCTAACCCTAACCCTAAGCCTAAGCCTAACCCTAACCCTAAATGCACTGAATTCTAAGCATAACTCTTTCCCTAATTGTGCTTGATTCCAACACTAAAACTATATCATCAATTTCAGCACTAACCCAAAGCCTAAATGCTCTGAATTATGACCCAAAATGCTCTCCTGACCCTAAGCCTAACCCAAAACCTCGATTCAACTAACACAAACCCTAACCCTAATCCTAACCCAACTCCTCCCCTACCCCTAAATGCACTCAAACCCTAACCCTCACCCCAACCCTAACACTAAAAATGCACTTGATTCTAACCCTAATACTTATCCTAACTCTCACCCGAACACTGACCCTCGATTCTATGAAAGCTAACCCTATACCTAACTCTAACCCTAAAACTATCCTTAAATGCACTCGATTCTAACCCTCACCCTGAACATAACCCTAACCCTAACCCTAATCCTAACCCTAAATGCACTGGATTCTAACCATAACTCTAACACGAATGTGCTCGATTATAACCCTAACACTGAATCGTCAATCTCAACACTAAGCCTAACGCTAAATGCACTCGACTCTAACCCGAAAGGCAATCCTGACCCTAAGCCTAACCCTAAACCTCGATTCTACCAACACAAACCCTAACCATAATCCTAACCCACTCCTCCCGTACCCCTAAATGCACTCAAACCCTAACCCTAACCCCAACCGTAACACTAAAAATGCACTTGATTCTTCCCCTAATCATAACCCTAACCCTAACCCTAACACTAACCCTCGATTCTACGAAAGCTATCCCTATACCTAACTCTAACCCTAACACTATCCTTAAATGCACTCGGTTCTAACCCTCACCCTAAACATAACCCTAACCCTAACCCTAATCCTAAGCCTAAATGCACTGGATTCCAACATTAACTCTAATCCTAATGGGCTTGATTCTAACACTAACTCTAAATCGTCAATCTCAACACTAACCCTAACCCTAAATGGACTCGATTCTAACCCAAAAGGCAATCCTGACACTAACCCTAACCCTAACCCTCGAATCTACGAAAGCTAACCCTCTACATAACTGTACCCCTAACACTATCCTTAAATGCACTCGATTCTAACCCTAACCCTGAACATAACCCTAACCCTAACCCTAATCCTAACTCTAAATGCTCTGGATTCTAACCATAACTCTAACGCTAATGTGCTCGATTATAACCCTAACACTCATTCGTCAATCTCAACACTAAGCCCAACTCTAAATGCACTCGACTCTAACCCAAAAGGCAATCCTGACCCGAAGCCTAACCCTAAACCTCGATTCTACCAACACAAACCCTAACCCTAATCCTAACCCTACTCTATCCCTACCTCTATATGCACTCTAACCCTGACCCTAACCCAACCCCTAACACTAAAAATGCGCTTGATTCTAATCCTAACCCTAACCCTAACCCTAACCCTCAATTCTACCAAACCTAACCCTCAACCTAACTCTAACCCTAAAACTATCCTTAAATGCACTCGATTCTAACCCTCACCCTAAACATAACCCTAACCCTAACACTAATCCTAACCCTAAATGCACTGGATTCCAACCTTAACTCTAATCCTAATGTGCTTGATTCTAACACTAACTCTAAATCGTCAATCTCAACACTAACCCTAACCCTAAATGCACTCGACTCTAACCCGAAAGGCAATCCTCACCCTAAGCCTAACCCTAACCCTCGATTCTACCAACACAAACCCTAACCCTATTCTTAACCCTACTCCTATCCCTACCTCTATGTGCACTCTAACCCTAACCCTAACCCAACCCCTAACACTAAAAATGCGCTTGATTCTAACCCTAACCCTAACCCTCAATTCTACGAAACCTAACACTCAACCTAACTCTAACCCTAAAACAATCCTTAAATGCTCTCGATTCTAATCCTGGCGCTAATAACCCTAATCCTAACCCTAAGCCTAAATGCAGTGGATTCTAACCATAACTCTAACCCTCATGTGCTTGATTCTAAGCCTAACACTAAATCCTCAATCTCAACACTAACCCTAACCCTAAATGCACTCGATTCTAACCCAAAAGGCAATCCTGTCCCTATGCCTAACCCTAAACTTCGATTCTAAAAACACAAACCCTAACCCTAATCCTAACCCTAAATGCACTGTATTATAACCATAACTATAACCCTAATGTGCTCGATTCTAAGCCTAACCCTGAACATAACCCTAACCCTAATCCTAATCCTACCTCTAAATGCTCTGGAATCTAACCATAACTCTAACCCTAATGTGCTCGATTATAACCCTAACACTCATTCGTCAATCTCAACACGAAGCCTAACCCTAAATGCACTCGACTCTAACCCAAAAGGCAATCCTGACCCGAAGCCTAACCCTAAACCTCGATTCTACCAACACAAACCCTAACCATAATCCTAACCCTACTCCTATCCCTACCTCTATATGCACTCTAACCCTAACCCTAACCCAACCCCTAACACTAAAAATGCTCTTGATTCTAACCCTAACCCTAACCCTAACCCTAACCCTCAATTCTACGAAACCTAACCCTAAACCTAACTCTAACCCTAACACTATCCTTAAATGCACTCGATTCTAACCCTCACACTAAACATAACCCTAACCCTAACACTAATCCTAACCCTAAATGCACTGGATTCCAACCTTAACTCTAATCCTAATGTGCTTGATTCTAACACTAACTCTAAATCGTCAATCTCAACACTAACCCTAACCCTAAATGCACTCGACTCTAACCCAAAAGGCAATCCTGTCCCTAAGCTTAACCCTAAACTTCGATTCTAAAAACACAAACCCTAACCCTAATCCTAACCCTAAATGCACTGTATTCTAACCACAACTATAACCCTAATGTGCTCGATTCTCACCCTAACACTAAATGGTCAATCTCAACACTAACCCTAACCCTAAATGCACTCAACTCTAACCCAAAAGGCAATCCTGACCCGAAGCCTAACCCTAAACCTCGATTCTACCAACACAAACCCTAACCCTAATCCTAACCCTACTCCTATCCCTACCTCTATATGCACTCTAACCCTAACCCTAACCCAACCCCTAACACTAAAAATGCGCTTGATTCTAACCCTAACCCTAACCCTAACCCTAACCCTTAATTCTACGAAACCTAACCCTCAACCTAACTCTAACCCTAACACTATCCTTAAATGCACTCGATTCTAACCCTCACCCTGAACATAACCCTAACCCTAACCCTAATCCTAACCCTAAATGCTCTGGATTCTAACCATAACTCTAACACTAATGTGCTCGATTATAACCCTAACACTCAATCGTGAATCTCAACACTAAGCCTAACGCTAAATGCACTCGACTCTAACCCGAAAGGCAATCCTGACCCTAAGCCTAACCCGAAACCTCGATTCTACCAACACAAACCCTAACCATAATCCTAACCCACTCCTGCCGTACCCCTAAATGCACTCAAACCCTAACCCTAACCCCAAACCTAAAACTAAAAATGCGTTTGATTCAAACCCTAATCCTAACCCTACCCCTAACCCTAACACTAACCCTCGATTTTACGAAAGCTATCCTTATACCTAACTCTAACCCTAACACTATCCTTAAATGCACTCCATTCTAACCCTCACACTAAACATAACCCTAACCCTAACCCTAATCCTAACCCTAAATGCACTGGATTCCAACCTTAACTCTAATCCTAATGTGCTTGATTCTAACACTAACTCTAAATCGTCAATCTCAACACTAACCCTAACCCTAAATGGACTCGATTCTAACCCAAAAGGCAATCCTGACACTAACCCTAACCCTAACCCTCGAATCTACGAAAGCTAACCTTCTACATAACTGTACCCCTAACACTATCCTTAAATGCACTCGATTCTAACCCTAACCCTGAACATAACCCTAACCCTAACCCTAATCCTACCTCTAAATGCTCTGGAATCTAACCATAACTCTAACCCTAATGTGCTCGATTATAACCCTAACACTCATTCGTCAATCTCAACACGAAGCCTAACCCGAAATGCACTCGACTTTAACCCAAAAGGCAATCCTGACCCGAAGCCTAACCCTAAACCTCGATTCTACCAACACAAATCCTAACCCTAATCCTAACCCTACTCCTATCCCTACCTCTATATGCACTCTAACGCTAACCCTAACCCAACCCCTAACACTAAAAATGCGCTTGATTCTAACCCTAACCCTAACCCTAACCCTAACCCTAACCCTAACCCTCAATTCTACGAAACCTAACCCTCAACCTAACTCTAACCCTAAAACTATCCTTAAATGCTCACGATTCTAATCCTGACCCTAATAACCCTAACCCTAACCCTAAGCCTAAATGCAGTGGATTCTAACCATAACTCTAACCCTCATGTGCTTGATTCTAACCCGAACACTAAATCCTCAATCTCAACACTAACCCTAACCCTAAATGCACTCGATTCTAACCCAAAAGGCAATCCTGTCCCTAAGCTTAACCCTAAACTTCGATTCTAAAAACACAAACCCTAACCCTAATCCTAACCTTAAATGCAGTGTATTCTAACCATAACTATAACCCTAATGTGCTCGATTCTAACCCTAACACTAAATGGTCAATTTCAACACTATCCCTAAGCCTAAATGCACTGCATTCTAACCCAAAAGCCATTCCTGACCCTAAGCCTAACCGCAAACCTCGATTCTACGAAAATAAACCTTAACCCTAATCCTAACTCTACTCATACCCCTACCCTTAAATGCACTCTAAGCCATACCCTGACGAAAACCAAACACTAAAAATGCGCCTGATTCTAACCCTAAGCTTAAGCCTAAGCCTAACTTTAAGCCTAACCCTCGATTCTAAGAAAGCGAACGCTCAACCTAACTCTAACCCTAGCACTATCCTTAAAAGCTCTCGATTTTAACCCTGACCCTAACCCTAACCCTAACCCTAACCCTAACCCTAAATGCACTGAATTCTAACCATAACTCTAACCCTAAATGTGCTCGATTCAAACCCTAACACTAAATCGTCAATTTGAACACTAACCCAAAGCCTAAATACACGCCATTCAGATCCAAAATGCAATCCTGACCCTAAGCCTAACCGTTACCCTCGATTCTACGAACACAAACCTTAACCCTAATCCGAACCCTACCCCTACTACTAGCCCTAAAAGCACTTTAACCCTAACCCTCACCCAAACGCTAACACTAAAACTCTGCTTGATTCTAACCCTAACCCTCACCCTAAGCCTAACCCTAAGCCTAACCCTCGATTCTACGAAAGCTAAACCTAAACCTAACTCTAACCCTAGCACTATCCTTAAAAGCTCTCGATTCTAACCCTGACCCTAAACCTAACCCTAACCCTAAGCCTAAGCCTAACCCTAACCCTAAATGCACTGAATTCTAATCATAACTCTTTCCCTAAATGTGCTTGATTCCAACACTAAAACTATATCATCAATTTCAGCACTAACCCAAAGCCTAAATGCTCTGAATTATGACCCAAAATGCTCTCCTGACCCTAAGCCTAACCCAAAACCTCGATTCAACTAACACAAACCCTAACCCTAATCCTAACCCAACTCCTCCCCTACCCCTAAATGCACTCAAACCCTAACCCTCACCCCAACCCTAACACTAAAAATGCACTTGATTCTAACCCTAATACTTATCCTAACTCTCACCCGAACACTGACCCTCGATTCTATGAAAGCTAACCCTATACCTAACTCTAACCCTAAAACTATCCTTAAATGCACTTGATTCTAACACTCACCCTGAACATAACCCTAACCCTAACCCTAATCCTAACCCTAAATGCACTGGATTCTAACCATAACTCTAACACGAATGTGCTCGATTATAACCCTAACACTGAATCGTCAATCTCAACACTAAGCCTAACGCTAAATGCACTCGACTCTAACCCGAAAGGCAATCCTGACCCTAAGCCTAACCCTAAACCTCGATTCTACCAACAAAAACCCTAACCATAATCCTAACCCACTCCTCCCGTACCCCTAAATGCACTCAAACCCTAACCCTAACCCCAACCGTAACACTAAAAATGCACTTGATTCTTCCCCTAAACATAACCCTAACCCTAACCCTAACACTAACCCTCGATTCTACGAAAGCTATCCCTATACCTAACTCTAACCCTAACACTATCCTTAAATGCACTCGGTTCTAACCCTCACCCTAAACATAACCCTAACCCTAACCCTAATCCTAAGCCTAAATGCACTGGATTCCAACCTTAACTCTAATCCTAATGGGCTTGATTCTAACACTAACTCTAAATCGTCAATCTCAACACTAACCCTAACCCTAAATGGACTCGATTCTAACCCAAAAGGCAATCCTGACACTAACCCTAACCCTAACCCTCGAATCTGCGAAAGCTAACCGTCTACATAACTGTACCCCTAACACTATCCTTATATGCACTCGATTCTAACCCTAACCCTGAACATAACCCTAACCCTAACCCTAATCCTAACTCTAAATGCTCTGGATTCTAACCATAACTCTAACCCTAATGTGCTCGATTATAACCCTAACACTCATTCGTCAATCTCAACACTAAGCCTAACTCTAAATGCACTCGACTCTAACCCAAAAGGCAATCCTGACCCGAAGCCTAACCCTAAACCTCGATTCTACCAACACAAACCCTAACCCTAATCCTAACCCTACTCCTATCCCTACCTCTATATGCACTCTAACCCTAACCCTAACCCAACCCCTAACACTAAAAATGCGCTTGATTCTAACCCTAACCCTAACCCTAACCCTAACCCTCAATTCTACGAAACCTAACCCTCAACCTAACTCTAACCCTAACACTATCCTTAAATGCACTCGATTCTAACCCTCACCCTAAACATAACCCTAACCCTAACACTAATCCTAACCCTAAATGCACTGGATTCCAACCTTAACTCTAATCCTAATGTGCTTGATTCTAACACTAACTCTAAATCGTCAATCTCAACACTAAACCTAACCCTAAATGCACTCGACTCTAACCCGAAAGGCAATCCTCACCCTAAGCCTAACCCTAACCCTCGATTCTACCAACACAAACCCTAACCCTATTCTTAACCCTACTCCTATCCCTACCTCTATGTGCACTCTAACCCTAACCCTAACCGAACCCCTAACACTAAAAATGCGCTTGATTCTAACCCTAACCCTAACCCTCAATTCTACGAAACCTAACACTCAACCTAACTCTAACCCTAAAACTATCCTTAAATGCTCTCGATTCTAATCCTGGCCCTAATAACCCTAACCCTAACCCTAAGCCTAAATGCAGTGGATTCTAACCATAACTCTAACCCTCATGTGCTTGATTCTAAGCCTAACACTAAATCCTCAATCTCAACACTAACCCTAACCCTAAATGCACTCGATTCTAACCCAAAAGGCAATCCTGTCCCTATGCCTAACCCTAAACTTCGATTCTAAAAACACAAACCCTAACCCTAATCCTAACCCTAAATGCACTGTATTATAACCATAACTATAACCCTAATGTGCTCGATTCTAAGCCTAACCCTGAACATAACCCTAACCCTAACCCTAATCCTACCTCTAAATGCTCTGGAATCTAACCATAACTCTAACCCTAATGTGTTCGATTATAACCCTAACACTCATTCGTCAATCTCAACACGAAGCCTAACCCTAAATGCACTCGACTCTAACCCAAAAGGCAATCCTGACCCGAAGCCTAACCCTAAACCTCGATTCTACCAACACAAACCCTAACCATAATCCTAACCCTACTCCTATCCCTACCTCTATATGCACTCTAACCCTAACCCTAACCCAACCCCTAACACTAAAAATGCTCTTGATTCTAACCCTAACCCTAACCCTAACCCTAACCCTCAATTCTACGAAACCTAACCCTAAACCTAACTCTAACCCTAACACTATCCTTAAATGCACTCGATTCTAACCCTCACACTAAACATAACCCTAACCCTAACACTAATCCTAACCCTAAATGCACTGGATTCCAACCTTAACTCTAATCCTAATGTGCTTGATTCTAACACTAACTCTAAATCGTCAATCTCAACACTAACCCTAACCCTAAATGCACTCGACTCTAACCCAAAAGGCAATCCTGTCCCTAAGCTTAACCCTAAACTTCGATTCTAAAAACACAAACCCTAACCCTAATCCTAACCCTAAATGCACTGTATTCTAACCACAACTATAACCCTAATGTGCTCGATTCTCACCCTAACACTAAATGGTCAATCTCAACACTAACCCTAACCCTAAATGCACTCGACTCTAACCCAAAAGGCAATCCTGACCCGAAGCCTAACCCTAAACCTCGATTCTACCAACACAAACCCTAACCCTAATCCTAACCCTACTCCTATCCCTACCTCTATATGCACTCTAACCCTAACCCTAACCCAACCCCTAACACTAAAAATGCGCTTGATTCTAACCCTAACCCTAACCCTAACCCTAACCCTCAATTCTACGAAACCTCACCCTCAACCTAACTCTAACCCTAACACTATCCTTAAATGCACTCGATTCTAACCACACCCTAAACATAACCCTAACCCTAACACTAATCCTAACCCTAAATGCACTGGATTCCAACCTTAACTCTAATCCTAATGTGCTTGATTCTAACACTAACTCTAAATCGTCAATCCCAACACTAACCCTAACCCTAAATGCACTCGACTCTAACCCGAAAGGCAATCCTCACCCTAAGCCTAAACCTAACCCTCGATTCTACCAACACAAACCCTAACCCTATTCTTAACCCTACTCCTATCCCTACCTCTATGTGCACTCTAACCCTAACCCTAACCGAACCCCTAACACTAAAAATGCGCTTGATTCTAACCCTAACCCCAACCCTCAATTCTACGAAACCTAACACTCAACCTAACTCTAACCCTAAAACTATCCTTAAATGCTCTCGATTCTAATCCTGACCCTAATAACCCTAACCCTAACCCTAAGCCTAAATGCAGTGGATTCTAACCATAACTCTAACCCTCATGTGCTTGATTCTAAGCCTAACACTAAATCCTCAATCTCAACACTAACCCTAACCCTAAATGCACTCGATTCTAACCCAAAAGGCAATCCTGTCCCTATGCCTAACCTTAAACTTCGATTCTAAAAACACAAACCCTAACCCTAATCCTAACCCTAAATGCACTGTATTCTAACCACAACTATAACCCTAATGTGCTCGATTCTAACCCTAACACTAAATCGTCAATTTCAACACTATCCCTAAGCCTAAATGCACTGCATTCTAACAGAAAAGCCATTCCTGACCCTAAGCCTAACCCCAAACCTCGATTCTACCAACACAAACCTTAACCCTAATCCTAACTCTACTCATACCCCTGCCCCTAAATGCACTCTAAGCCATACCCTGACGAAAACCACAACACTAAAAATGCGCCTGATTCTAACCCTAAGCCTAAGCCTAAGCCTAACCTTAAGCCTCACCCTCGATTCTACGAAAGCGAACGCTAAACTTAACTCTAACCCTAGCACTATCCTTAAAAGCTCTCGATTTTAACCCTGACCCTAACCCTAACCCTAACCCTAACCCTAAATGCACTGAATTCTAACCATAACTCTAACCCTAAATGTGCTCGATTCAAACCCTAACACTAAATCGTCAATTTGAACACTAACCCAAAACCTAAATACACGCCATTCAGATCCAAAATGCAATCCTGACCCTAAGCTGAAACCTAAACCTCGATTCTACCAACACAAACCTTAACCCTAATCCAAACCCTACCCCTACCACTAGCCGTAAAAGCACTTTAACCCTAACCCTCACCCAAACGCTAACACTAAAACTCTGCTTGATTCTAACCCTAACCCTCACCCTAAGCCTAACCCTAAGCCTAACCCTCGATTCTACGAAAGCTAACCCTAAACGTAACTCTAACCCTAGCACTATCCTTAAAAGCTCTCGATTCTAACCATGACCCTAAACCTCACCCTAACCCTAAGCCTAAGCCTAACCCTAACCCTAAATGCACTGGATTCTAACCATAACTCTAACACTAATGTGCTCGATTATAACCCTAACACTGAATCGTCAATCTCAACACTAAGCCTAACGCTAAATGCACTCGACTCTAACGCGAAAGGCAATCCTGACCCTAAGCCTAACCCTAAACCTCGATTCTACCAACACAAACCCTAACCCTAATCCTAACCCACTCCTCCCGTACCTCTAAATGCACTCAAACCCTAACCCTAACCCCAACCCTAACACTAAAAATGCACTTGATTCTAACCCTAATATTTATCCTAACTCTCACCCGAACACTGACCCTCGATTCTATGAAAGCTAACCCTATACCTAACTCTAACCCTAACACTATCCTTAAATGCACTCGATTCTAACCCTCACCCTGAACATAACCCTAACCCTAACCCTAATCCTAACCCTAAATGCTCTGGATTCTAACCATAACTCTAACACTAATGTGCTCGATTATAACCCTAACACTCAATCGTGAATCTCAACACTAAGCCTAACGCTAAATGCACTCGACTCTAACCCGAAAGGCAATCCTGACCCTAAGCCTAACCCGAAACCTCGATTCTACCAACACAAACCCTAACCATAATCCTAACCCACTCCTGCCGTACCCCTAAATGCACTCAAACCCTAACCCTAACCCCAACCCTAACACTAAAAATGCGCTTGATTCAAACCCTAATCCTAACCCTAACCCTAACCCTAACACTAACCCTCGATTTTATGAAAGCTATCCTTATACCTAACTCTAACCCTAACACTATCCTTAAATGCACTCGATTCTAACCCTCACACTAAACATAACCCTAACCCTAACCCTAATCCTAACCCCAAATGCACTGGATTCCAACCTTAACTCTATTCCTAATGTGCTTGATTCTAACACTAACTCTAATTCGTCAATCTCAACACTAATCCTAACCCTAAATGGACTCGATTCTAACCCAAAAGGCAATCCTGACACTAACCCTAACCCTAACCCTCGAATCTACGAAAGCTAACCTTCTACGTAACTGTACTCCTAACACTATCCTTAAATGCACTCGATTCTAACCCTCACCCTGAACATAACCCTAACCCTAACCCTAATCCTAACTCTAAATGCTCTGGATTCTAACCATAACTCTAACCCTAATGTGCTCGATTATAACCCTAACACTCATTCGTCAATCTCAACACGAAGCCTAACCCTAAATGCACTCGACTCTAACCCAAAAGGCAATCCTGACCCGAAGCCTAACCCTAAACCTCGATTCTACCAACACAAACCCTAACCCTAATCCTAACCCTACTCCTATCCCTACCTCTATATGCACTCTAACCCTAACCCTAACCCAACCCCTAACACTAAAAATGCGCTTGATTCTAACCCTAACCCTAACCCTAACCCTCGATTTTACGAAAGCTATCCTTATACCTAACTCTAAGCCTAACACTATCCTTAAATGCACTCGATTCTAACCCTCACCCTTAACAAAAGCCTAACCCTAACCCTAATCCTAACCCTAAATGCACTGGATTCCAACCTTAACTCTAATCCTAATGTGCTTGATTCTAACACTAACTCTAAATCGTCAATCTCAACACTAACCCTAACCCTAAATGCACTGCATTCTAACAGAAAAGCCATTCCTGACCCTAAGCCTAACCCCAAACCTCGATTCTACCAACACAAACCTTAACCCTAATCCTAACTCTACTCATACCCCTACCCCTAAATGCACTCTAAGCCATACCCTGACGAAAACCACAACACTAAAAATGCGCCTGATTCTAACCCTAAGCCTTAGACTAAGCCTAACCTTAAGCCTAACCCTCGATTCTACGAAAGCGAACGCTAAACCTAACTCTAACCCTAGCACTATCCTTAAATGCTCTCGATTTTAACCCTGACCCTAACCCTAACCCTAACCCTAACCCTAAATGCACTGAATTCTAACCATGACTCTAACCCTAAATGTGCTCGATTCAAACCCTAATACTAAATCGTCAATTTGAACACTAACCCAAAGCCTAAATACATGCGATTCAGATCCAAAATGCAATCCTGACCTTAAGCCTAAACCTAAACCTCGATTCTACCAACACAAACCTTAACCCTAATCCTCAACCTAAGCCTAACCCTAAGCCTAAACCTCGATTCTACGAACGCTAACCCTAAACCTAACTCTAACCCTAGCACTATCCTTAAAAGCTCTCGATTCTAACCATGACCCTAAACCTAACCCTAACCCTAAGCCTAAGCCTAACCCTAACCCTAAATGCACTTGATTCTAACCCAAAAGACGATCCTGTCCCTAAGCCTAACCCTAAACTTCGATTCTAAAAACACAAACCCTAATCCCAATCCTAACCCTAAATGCACTGTATTCTAACCATAACTGTAACCCTAATGTGCTCGATTCTAACCCTAACACTAAATCGTCAATTTCAACACTATCCCTAAGCCTAAATGCACTGCATTCTAACAGAAAAGCCATTCCTGACCCTAAGCCTAACCCCAAACCTCGATTCTACCAACACAAACCTTAACCCTAATCCTAACTCTACTCATACCCCTACCCCTAAATGCACTCTAAGCCATACCCTGACGAAAACCACAACACTAAAAATGCGCCTGATTCTAACCCTAAGCCTTAGCCTAAGCCTAACCTTAAGCCTAATCCTCGATTCTACGAAAGCGAACGCTAAACCTAACTCTAACCCTAGCACTATCCTTAAATGCTCTCGATTTTAACCCTGACCCTAACCCTAACCCTAACCCTAACCCTAAATGCACTGAATTCTAACCATGACTCTAACCCTAAATGTGCTCGATTCAAACCCTAACACTAAATCGTCAATTTGAACACTAACCCAAAGCCTAAATACATGCGATTCAGATCCAAAATGCAATCCTGACCTTAAGCCTAAACCTAAACCTCGATTCTACCAACACAAACCTTAACCCTAATCCTCAACCTAAGCCTAACCCTAAGCCTAAACCTCGATTCTACGAACGCTAACCCTAAACCTAACTCTAACCCTAGCACTATCCTTAAAAGCTCTCGATTCTAACCATGACCCTAAACCTAACCCTAACCCTAAGCCTAAGCCTAACCCTAACCCTAAATGCACTGGATTCTAACCATAACTCTAACACTAATGTGCTCGATTATAACCCTAACACTGAATCGTCAATCTCAACACTAAGCCTAACGCTAAATGCACTCGACTCTAACGCGAAAGGCAATCCTGACCCTAAGCCTAACCCTAAACCTCGATTCTACCAACACAAACCCTAACCCTAATCCTAACCCACTCCTCCCGTACCTCTAAATGCACTCAAACCCTAACCCTAACCCCAACCCTAACACTAAAAATGCACTTGATTCTAACCCTAATATTTATCCTAACTCTCACCCGAACACTGACCCTCGATTCTATGAAAGCTAACCCTATACCTAACTCTAACTCTAACACTATCCTTAAATGCACTCGATTCTAACCCTCACCCTGAACATAACCCTAACCCTAACCCTAATCCTAACCCTAAATGCTCTGGATTCTAACCATAACTCTAACACTAATGTGCTCGATTATAACCCTAACACTCAATCGTGAATCTCAACACTAAGCCTAACGCTAAATGCACTCGACTCTAACCCGAAAGGCAATCCTGACCCTAAGCCTAACCCGAAACCTCGATTCTACCAACACAAACCCTAACCATAA